>NW_015170897.1:337203-359893 GCF_001447785.1 Gekko japonicus | reverse complement strand
ATCTGGATTTATTGCAAGCTCTGGTCCCAGTGTCCATGTTCAAATTAGATGTTGTATTATTGTGGGTGAAGAGTTGTTTGAGATTGCGGGGCTGTCTGTGTGCAAGAAAAGGTTTCCCCCCCCCCTGTAGTAGTGAAAGAGAACTGTCATTATCCAGTAGAGGTTGTAAGTCACTGATGATGCATTGAACTGTTTTGAGTTGAGAGTTGTATGTGACCACTAGTGGTTTCTGTTATGGTCTGTTTTGGGCCTGTCTTGCAGGTTTTCTCTGGGTATCATCCTGGCTTTGTTAAACTATTTCTTGACTTCATCAGGTGGATACTTTAGTTCCAAAAAGGTTTATTGTTGGCCTTTCAGGTGAGAATCTCTGTCTGTAGGATTAGAGCAGATGCGGCTGTAGCACAGAGCCTGGCTGCATACAATGGATTGTATGGTATGTTTAGGATGGTGGCTGGAGGCAAGTAGGTATGTTTGTTTCCAGTTGGTTTCCAGTATAAGGTGGTGTCCATGTGCCCATTGTGTATTTTTACAGTAGTAGCCAGAAAATGTATTTCTGGCATAGATTGGTTCATTGTCAGGTTGATGGTCGGGTGAAAGTCGTTGAATGCCTGGTGGAATATGTCCAGGGCTTCTTTACCATGTGTCCAGACAATTAAAAATGTCATCAATGTATCACAGGTAAAAGAGAGTCATGAGTGGGTGGGAGTTGTATAAGAGAAGTGAGAGTGGGTGGGAGTTTAGGAAGTATTGCTCCAAGTTGGCCATAAAGATGTTAGCATACTATGGGGCCACGTGGGTGCCCGTGGCTGTACCATTGATCTATAGGAAAAAAAGTTGTTACCAAATTTAAAGTAGTTGTGGGTGAGAACAAAATGGCACAGTTTGGTGGCGAAGTCAGATTTGGTGTTGTCAGAAGTCATATTCCTTATGGCTTGTGATTCATCTTTATGGGGGATGTTGGTATACAGAGATTCCACATCCATGGTGACTAAAATAGTATTCTTTGGAAGGTTGTTCAAAGATTATATTTTGCCCAGAACGTCTGTAGTGTTGTGCACATAACTAGGAATGTTGATGGCATAGGCTCTTTGAACAAAGTCCATATATCCAGATACCCCCACAGTGATAGTGCCTATGCCTGAGACAATGGGGTGTCTTTGGTTTCCAGGTTTGTGTATTTTAGGTAGAAGATAAAAGGTACCTGGTCGAGGTTCCTGTGGTGTGTCTGAAAATATTTCTTTCTGAATGTGCAAGGGTAATTCCTTTATAAACTTGCTTAGTTCTTTTTTGTATTCCTGTGTGTGGTCTGAGTCTAGTTATTTGTAAAAAGCAGCATTTGAGAGTTCCCTTTGAGCCTCCTGGGTGTAGTCTGACCAATAGTTTGCTTTTCTGCCTAATGCCCAATTGTCCCTGCTTGGTTTTTGCTATGTGGGGTAGAGGATAGTTTCCAAACCAAAGGTTAACATTTCTACTAAGATTCATTTTTGACACAAGGGAATATAATGTTTTAGTAATGGTAAAGGTTTCCCTTGCTCTTATCATGCATTTCCAAGCCAAAGAGCTGGCGCTGTCCAAAGATGTTTTTGTGGTCATATGGCCGGCATGACTAAATGCCGAGGTGCACAGAATGCTGTTACCTTCCCACCGAAGTGGTACCTATTTATCCACTTGCAATTTCGAACTGCTATGTTGGCAGGAAGTTGCTTAATTGTAGAAGAGCTAAGACCCCCTTCTCCATGAGTGATATTTTCTCTCTCCATGTTTTAATGCAAAAGAGGCTATTTGCCAATTTTTACTTACTAGACAACACAACAAGCCCAACATTTCACACTTCTGATTAGTATCTGCCACACAAGGGGAAACATTATTAATATTTTTCTTCGATTCTTTTATACAACAGGTGCTCTCTTGACTGCGCCACTACCCTTTTGGAGAGACTTACCATCAAAAACAAAACTGCCAGTGGCAGAATTAACAAACTGGAGAAGGTACTTTTGGATCTCATACACCATTATGTTTGTACTGCATTACTTTGAATGTATAGATTTATGTACCAGGCATACATTGTCTGTGTGCAGGGCTATTTTTGGGCAGGAACGCACAGGAATGGAGTTCCGGCTGGCTTCAGAGTTGGCCACGCCCACTACAGCCAAACCCTCTGTGTGCATGGCTACAGAGGGAAGGCCTGGAGAGCACCACCCCCCCCCGTGCCTTCCCCGGCCTGTCCAAGGGCCGGCTTGCCCGGGCTCCCCGCAGCCGTGGGGCGCCCAGGCAAGCCAAGGGAAGGCATGGGAGTGTGGCCTAATATGCTAATGAGTTTCTGCTGTTGGGTGTGGCCTATTATGCTAATGAGTTCCTGCTGGGCTTTTTCTACCAAAAAAAGCCCTCTGTGTGTGTACGCGCGTGTGTGTGCATGGCTGCCCATTGCACTAGTTAAGCAAAGCTTCATCAGGGAAAACACAACTATCTGTCAGCTTAGCTTTAATGAAAGATAAGTCTTTGTTCTTTTGTATGCAGCTCATGTCTGTCACTCAATTGCCCACTGACAGACGTTTGGCAGGGAAGAGGGTGAGGAAAAACAACTAGCCTGGCACATCCTGGCATACAGAATGGGTGGGGAAAGTAGCAGCAGAGGTTCTTTTTCACATAAACATTCTGCTAATGAACTTGGTCAAGTAACTAATCAGCTAGGTTCCCATTGCTTTTGTCTTAGATCATATAGACTGTGAATATTGGGAATGCATCCAGATTCCTCCCTGGCAGGAATTCTCCCCAGAATACACAGCTCTGATCTGAGTTCATCAGAAGGATACAGAATGGAGTGGCAGAAGAATTGTTGAGGTCTGTTAGTTCAACTTTAATTTTAGTGATTCATGTGGGTTCTTTTAGGCTACAGACCAAAACAGAAACACAGGTAAATTTGGGATTACAAGTAGCTTTTCTTCCTAACTTGCAGGTGTGCTGGGTGTCCATTACTTTGTTATGCTGATGACTCAGAATGTTCCACTGAAGTTCACTAACAGATGTTAATTGTATAGGATACCTAATTCCCTAATCTTGAAGTAAAATTTTACAAAACCTTTGGAAAGTTCTCAGGTTTCCGGGAAGGGAAAACATTCAACATTATTTAGATGTTTCATTTAAAAGGAAGCATTTTGCTGGCATTATGGGATTTTCTATGAGCCTAAAGAAGTTGTCACCTTCCACAAGCTTTTCTACTCTTTGGTTACTTGGCTAGAGACCATTTATGGTAATAAAAAAAAAAGCAAGCATTCTTCCCAGGACCAATGTGTGGAACATCTATGTACTTTCGTCAACTTTAAGAACTTCCTATTCATTCTTCCTCTCCACTTCCTGATTTTGAATCAGATTCAAAGCTTCTTTTTAACTACAAATTGGTTACTGGCTGTTCAACAAATATAAAAGCATAGTGAGGTGAAAATTCCCCTTAACAAAGGGCAAAATAACTGAATTAAAGAAAATTAAACCTTATCCTCCATGTACCCTCCTTGGTTCCCAGTAAGCAAAGGATGGAATAGAAGCATTGCACCAGTAATATGTTTGTGTGTATTTATTTCTATGCATGTGTACTGAAGGCAAAACACATACATCCCTCATTCAGATGTTTGACAATAAAATTAGGAAGATTGAAACCTGCAGAAACCTGGTACACATTAGGTGTACACCAGGGGTCATTTAGTAGAAAAAGAGGTGCAGGAACTCATTAACATAACTTATTAGCATAACTTATTTGCATATGCCACACCCCCTGACATCACCGGATGTGTATCAGAAGGCAACACTGGACTGTTTTGGATTGCTAGCTATTGGGGGGGGGACGTGCAGATCTGTCCTCACAGCAGAGGGAGAGCTTGTACCTGAATAAAACTTGGTCTTAAATGTGCCACTAGACTGTTTTGGATAGCTAGCTATGGGGGGCATGCATAGATCTGCCCTCGCAGAGAAGGGAGAGCTTGTACCTGAAGGCGGGCGGGGGGGGGGCTCTGCAACTTACCTTGCTGCTTCTTGCTCCTCATGGTCCGATTGAGGGCTGCTGGGAGCGGGGGGGGCTTGTTGCATGTGCCCACCCCCTGAGCTCTTTACTGCTGGAGCTCCACTCCTGTACGCTCCCACAGGAAATGACCCCTGTTAAAGGTATCCCTAATGTCATTTGAAAAGCCAATGTGTGGTGAAAAAATGTGTGGTGAGTGGCAGAACATCAGTCTCTTGAGGGGAAAAAGGCCTTACAATACACCTTTTCACAGTAGCCCAAGTAGAGGGTGTCAATAAAAAAACCATTATAATTTTGGATCTGAATTTCAGGGGAGATTAGCAAACTAATTTATGCAGTCGCCAAATCGCTCACTCACAAGTTTAATGCCAGCAGCTCACAAAGTAGAATTTTTGCTCACAGGACTCCACAGCTTAGAGGGAGCATTGGTGTTGACTTCACAATCCCCAGACCGCCCTCCCCCAATCCAAGTATATACAGGGTGTCAATAAAAAAACCATTATAATTTTGGATCTGAACTTCAGGGGAGATTTTTACCATGATTGCTTATTTTCAGATAGGACTTTACAGGTTCAGGATTTAAAGCCATATGGTCTCAGAGTTCATGATCACTAGTTTTATGGGGGGGAGTATATTTGAGGATTTGTGGCAGCTATTCATTAATAAAATGGTACCAAATTTGCACAGACCACAGTCTTCCCTGTAATCTAAAAATTCCCTAATTTTCAAGCCAATTGAAAGGGGTTCTCTAAAGTAGGTGACTCTCTGTGCAGCCACACTTCTGCCTCCTGAATCCTAAAATAGCAGTCAAATGGCAGTGTCAGAAGAGCTCTGGCTGGCTGGCCATGGCACTAAAAAAACAGTCTGAATTTTCCTACTCCTACATTAACTGACTGTAGTGAAAGTGAAAGGAAGTGAAAGTGGCTTTCTTTATAGACTCTCCATCCTCTTCCATTAGACTACCATTATTTGCAATGGGTGATGGAGGGGGGGTGGAGTAGCTGTTTTTCAAACAAATGATACCATAAATGCAGCAGAGTGACTGCTGTATTTCCTGTAAATAACCTCCAAGTTTCATGCAAATTGAGCTGAGGGAACAAATTTCACAAGATAACCCCAGCCATCATAATTGCTCTTTCATTATTCCCTGTGTGGTATATTTCAGAAGGGTTGGAGTGGCTGTTTTTCAACCAAATGACACCAGAATTGCAGCAGAATGAGTGCTGCCTGCCCTGTAAATAACCTCCAGATTTCAAGTAAATTGGGCAGGTCAAGGGTATGAATTCTATGAGCTCCTGAACAAGGTGCTCCCAAGAATGAAAGAGCTCCACTCCCACAAACAAGAGAGACATTGCTCGGAAAATCTGTAGAATCAAAGAAAAACATGAGCAAATGCTGCAGCTGGGTAGCAGCACCTGAAGATGAAAAACAGTACTGATTGCTTCAGCAGGGTTTTCCATTACCTAAGAATCTTGGATTTGTGTTACCATTCTGGAACATCATGATAATGGTCTGAACAAGCAATTTCCTTATATATATTTGGTTTGGGAATTTCATTATGCTGATCACCAATGGTTATTTAGCAATCAGTCAACTCTGAATGGTGCCACCTCTATTCATTTGACACCATAATTTTCTTTTCAGTATGGGAATTGCATTTGTTTGGCAGTACTAGTAACATCTACATAAAGCAATAATGTGGGAGAACCAAGTAAAACTGGCCATGATTGAGTGGTAGACTACATGCTTTACATACAAAAAGTACCAGTTTCAAGTCTTGGCATGTATGACATTTCTCCTCTTGAGAAGAGGGCAAGTGCTATGCAGAGCAGACAATACTGGATTAGATAGATCAGTGATTTTACCTTTTTTTAAAAGCAATTTCTTATAACATCATCAGTCCCTCCAATTTCCAATCCTCTTTTCTTTATGCATTAAAAAAATCTAACTGAACATTTTTAGTAGAAGCAGTTCACACCGTTCTCACTGCCACCCCCCAACCCACCATAAATCAAAAATATTAAAATAAGAACGTGAACTTTTCAAGTTGTCAACTGCAAATGTTCAGAAAAAATACACCTTGCTATTGGGCAAAAAAAAAAAAAGTATGGAAAACCCTGTGAGACAGGCATTTTGCTCCGCTTCTACAGAAAAAACAAATGCACACCAGAGAGACACTTGTAAAACATGATCAATCCGATCAAATAAAGAAGTTCTTTAGCTTTGCTTCATAAATGTATGAATTAGACTGTGTAACAGCATATGAGCCACTAATACACCCCACTGGATTATTCGACTGAATTAAAATACTAGCTTGAAATCCCAGGGACTTATTTTGCTTGCCAGTTCTTTGAGTGTATTTTTCATGAGGCAGTGAACTCAATGTTTCTAATCTTATGAGATGTCAAGTACATTACTGGGTAATGTACATTACTGGGCTGCCAAGGAACCAAATTTCTTATAAGAGGGAGGGGAAATTTTAATTCACTATTTGAGGCAAGTGTGAGACTCAAGCTACATCTAGCTTTCAGTCTTGCTATTGTCAGGTGCAAGTTAATAGAATGAGGTGAACAGCATAGTACAGATGCTTCTGAAATTTCCCTTCTCTGAATTTGTTCCTGAATTTTGGCATTCTGAACAATCTGAGTCTGTTTCTTTAGTGGAATTAATGTATAAGGAACTCATTACAGGGACAAGCTGATAAACTGGCAGAAGGAAAGAGAGACTGGTACAAAAATAAAAACTCCTGAGTTCATTTCTCGTAAGGAAGAAATTAAATGGTGAGGGTCAGAATTTGACTTTCTTTATATATGGTCAGGCTCTTTAATAAAAGTGGGGTGACATAACAGTGCAAGTTCTTATGGGCCAGGCATTATCTTGGCCATATTCAGGGAAGATGGCAAAAGTAAATGCAGAAGCCATGCAGGATCTTCAAGGAGGGGCTGTCCTCCCCAGTGCCAAAAATTCCCTTGAATACCCATGAAAGTAACCTGTTGTTTCAATCAGTATTGCTGCTTCAGAGGTCCCATCAATGGAGTCACTGCAACATACAATTGCCATTTGGAATGCTGTGTTGTAGCAAATTTGTAGAAAAATAATGAAAAATACAGTGATCAGCACCTGTGGTCAATAATACCGACTATTTTGCAACAGATAAAACTCCCATCAAAGTCATCTTCTTGAATCTTTCTGCTTCAGTTGGCCTTACACTGATAGATGAGCCAGGAACTCAGCTTGAACCTGGACTGAATTCAAATAGTTCTTATACAGCTTCTCTCTTCTCAGTGCCAGTAATGCCTATGATCCCAGCTTAGAAATCAGTTCCTGACTTGCTTTACTATTCATTATTTTTACCTTTACTATTGTCACCTTAGACCTTCTCAACAAATGGCTATAATTTCTATAGAAACCATCTTTTCCTCTAGCTGCAGTTGTTTTCTATCCACTTTTCTCCCCAATACCGGGAAAGATTACAGTGAAATATTTAAAAGGCAAGTCTAATTTATAGCTATGTAGAGGGCTGGTGTGTGTATATGCGGAGCTAAAGCACTGTCCATGGTGCTGACCTATTGGGATAAATAGTGGCTAGATGCTACTTCTCTTACATGTCTTTGGAAATGAGCTATATGGATGCCCAGATTCTGGTTCAAAGGCTAAGAGTGAATGAATTTACTGAATCCTGACAAGATGGAAGAAATGTTGGTTTGGAAGACTGATGTCTTGAAGGACATTGTGTTTTCCACTTTTGATGGGGTTCAACTGACCCTTACTGACTTAATTAACGACCATGGGGTTATACTGGACCCAGTATTACGGCTGGAGTAGCAAGTTAATGTAGTACAACAAAACAAAACAAAACTTCCAACTTTGTTTCACCCAGAAGTTGGCCCCCAGGATCTATGGGATGATAACACTGAGGCTAGACTATTGTAATGTACACTAGTGGGTCCGCCCCTGAAGTCAGTTTGGAGATTCCAGTTGGTACAAACTGCCACTGTTTAGTTATTATTAGGAAGATAATAGGCAGAACAGTCATATTATACTCATTCTGTAGTCACTCCACTGGCAGCCCATCTGTTTACCAGGTTCAATTCAAGGTGATGGCTATAACATACGAAGTGCTTCATGGCCTTGGACCTTCATATCTGCAAGACCATCACTCCTCCTGTGACAGCTTTGGTCACTTGACTTTGGCCTTCTGCAGGTGCCAGCCTATGTGTAAAAATAACAACTGCCAGTTTTCTGTTGTGGACCCCAACGTGTTGAACAGCCTGTGCGAGGATATCAGGAAGACCCCATGTTTGTGCCATTCCACAAACTATGTAAAGCAGAATTGTTCAGGAGGGCATTTTTATAAAGGTAATAGGGCTATATTATAATGGAATGGTTTAGGAAGGTATTATCTTGCTTGCTGTATGTGTTATTTGCTGCCCTGTATTGTCTTCCAGTTATATAATACCAGATAACTGCATTGTTTAACATATGTCTCATACTTCTTTGCTTTGTTTCAAATTTCTGTAATCCTAGTCTGATTGCATGGTTTATTAGAAGTCACATCCTTTAGACTGCACTTGACTTACACTGTGTAATTCACCTTAAGTCTCAGTGAGAAAGGGAAACAATAAGTAAATATGAATTAATTAATTAATTGTGAACATGATGAAATGTTTTTGACACTTGACTTCCTGCAGTTGAACAATGAGGTGAGGAGCTGCTGGAGTCCAGAACATCCCACCTCAATGGGTTGGGTCCAAGAAGTAACAAGAACCATTGGGGTATATCTTCTTGTTTCAGTTAAATTCACTTTGTGCTGTGAAAGAAAGTACAGAAAGTGGTGTAGCATTTTTGATAAATTTCTGAAGTGGAGCTTTCAGGTGGAATGAAAGCTGGAGATTTTTTGTTGTTGCTAATTTAATCTGTGGCTTAACTTAGAAATAGCCTGTTCTGATTCAAGACTGTGAGGCATATAGTGTGGAAATCTGTAAACCCTTTCAGTGTTATTATGATGGGAGATTGTGATACTATTACCACAGATGGTACAATGGCCTTCAAATTAGAGCTTTAACATTTAGCTGTCCCCCCCCCCCTTTTGAATGTCAAATTTTTGGAATGGATGATATATTTGAGTGGCAGCTCTCCTTTGAAGCAGAATAGAATAGACCATCCTGCAAACACTGCTATTGTCAAATGAAACTGTATCAGTTTGAAAACCTGGTGTCCTGAGCACTGGTGGCAGGATGTAGAAAGGAGATGCTCTAACATATTCCCCCCAATTCACCTGAGGCATCTACAACAAACCTTTTTGGAATAAAACTATCTACTTGATGAAGTCAAGAAATGGATTAATGAAGCCAGACTGGTACCCAGAGAAAACCTGTTGCAAGATGGACTCAAAACAGACAACACGATTCAAACAGCCCACAGCCGTTCCGGTCGTTGGGCTGGAGAAGCTACTATGCATCATCAGTGACTTACAGCCTCTACTGGATAATGACAGTTCTCTTTCACAAGTACTGGGGGCAAACCTTTTCTTGCACACAGACAGCCTCGCAGTCTCAAACAATTCCTCAGCCACGATAATACAACAACTAATTTGAACATGGACACTGGGACCAGAGCTTGCAACAAACCCAGATGATAATTTTGCTGCCACATACACCCAGACAACACAATCACTGGATCGACTACACCATTTCAGGCTCATTCACTTGCTCATCTTCTAACACTGTATATACATTAAATGCTAACAGTGCTCTACATATGGCAACAGGTCAAACTCTATGCCAAAGGATAAATGGACACAAATCTGATATCAAGAATCACAAAACTGAGAAACCTGTAGGAGAACATTTCAACCTCCCAGGACACTCAGTGGGGGACCTCAAAGTAGCTGTTTTATTGCAAAAGAATTTCAGAAACAGACTAAAATGGGAGATTGCTGAATTACAAGTTATTACAACACACAGGGCAATGGAACCCCCTGGGCTTAACAGAGATATCAGTTTCTTATCTCACTACATATGCTAATGTCATTCAGTTCACGCATCTGTTTGGAAACTTATTATTATGTATGCTAACTTGCTGCTATTCGTAGGTCTTACCAATTGCCCGTATCCAATCTTAGTTCCTGGCAACATCCTCCTCACCTGCTATCTATATGTAATGGTTGGTGAATTCTCTTTCCATGTATCTGAAGAAATATGCATGCACACAAAAGCTTATACCCAGAATAAAACTTTGTTGGTCTTAAAGGTGCCCTGGACTCAGACTTTGTTCCCCCAGTACCTGTAGCTGTGACACACAGCCTCCATAAAACAAGGTGCACTATTGATGATCAGAGTATATGGAAAGACTGTTGCACTGGAAAACTTATATTATAAACTGGCCTCAGTGCCATGGAATTTTATAGGAAGGATCTCTGATCATACTGACAGTCTTTGGGATTGGCCTCTTGGAGCCATCAGTGTCAAATGTGTGAGTCCTGGAAGCAGAGCTCCACCATCAATCCAAGGCAAGGCACTATCCCTCAATATGATAGTGAGGTTGAATTATCCAATCCAAAGGTTCAGGTCTGCAGGATACTCCTTTAGATGACTTGCATAATGATTAGACAGACTCATACATGATAAGGCCATCAGTGGCTATTAACCATTATAACTAAAATGGAAACTCCATGTCTTGCCAAAATAAAAGGGAATTTCATCAATTTCCTGTCCTGCTTGTGAATGCCAGGAAGAATCTCTCTGCCTACTGTTACAACAGTGTCCTGGTCTACACCAAGACATTCTCCTGTATTTTTTCAGAGAACTGATCCATGAGTGGTTTTTTTAAATATTATTGCAATATATTGTTAAACCTTTTCCCTGAAACATCATTTCACTCACTGTGCCTATCCAGTCAAGTTTAATTTTTCAAGTTCATGTTTTACAACTCAGTCATTTTCTCTCTCTCCCAGTTTCACTTGGAGACACACAGATGAATTAAATTTTAAAAGGAGGAAGACTTTGTATTTCCCCCCTAAATATTGTACTGCATATCAAGCTTTGCTGATATTTCTGCAAAAGTACAGGAGAAAGTGTATACTTTTAAATAGTTAAATGGATTCTTCTGGGTCTTGCCTGTGGAAGTTAGATCAAGCACAGACCACTTAAATTTGTCACTTCCCTGAGCTGCTACAAAGTGAGAAGGATTTTGTTTTAAGTCCTGCAGGTTAGGGCAATTGTTTAAAAAAATAGCTTTGAAGTGTTTTATGGAATGTTATATCACCTGTTTTAAAGAAGAAAGAAAAAGAATGAGTTTCCTTTTTCAGTATGATTTGTAAGGAAGCATAGGATACACAAAGGGAGTGAAATCTCAATGAAGCATTCTTTTGTGTCACAGTATTTCTGTTGGGGTATATGTGTGTTTGCAAGATGAGTATGGTAGTCTCCAGTGCTCTTGGGAACAGCTCATGCACTGAAACATAACGCAACATCAGTACATCGAAGAGCACTGAGACTAAACAATTAAGGATGAGCAAACACACCCAATTTACATTCTCTTCCTTTATACTTTTTGTCGACGGTATAAGGTCTCTCTGTTTCTCAGTCAGCTTTGGACATTAATTCGCATCGGAGGCACACATCTACATGCTATTTATAAGGATGCCCAATGTATGTCATTTAATATATGCATAATGTTTATTTATTGACACAGAAATAATGTTGAAAATGCATGGGGGAGAAGGGGGTGTGAGAAAATGCTGTGAAAATAAACCACAATATGTATAATGTTTATTTATTGAGACAAAAATCATGTTGAAAATGCATGGGGGAGAAGGGGGTGTGAGAAAATGCTGTGAAAATAAACAACAATTTGTTTTTTTAAAGGGAGGGACAAAATCAAAATGGGGATGCAGGGGGGGGGGTCCAAGCAACAGGAACAGCAAATTCATAATAATTTCCTAGTTCCACTATTCTATTAGGAGCTGGGAAAGGGTCCAGTGGAGAAAAGGCTTGCACAAACAACTCCAGAAAGCAATGTGGTGTTAATTGAAGCATAAAATACTAGGACTATGGGGCTGGATCCTACTATAGTTTCTGCATTATCTTGCCTAAGCCCCCTCCTCACTGCATCCCCCTTACCAAGAGGTTTTTGTCCATATGTGTCCCACCATCCCTGGGATAGCTTTGTCGGTGCTCAAGAGTGATTCTTCCATCTGCTTTCTCCAGGCAGGAAAGATCCAATCCAATCTCAACCACATCTTCTGTGGGAGCACAATGGAAGAGGTAGCCAGTGAGCTTACTACAATGCCTCTTTAGCAAGTCATTTCTTCCCTACGTCGACTTTGAGGTCTTCACCTCTCCTGGCCACTGCAGTGGTTGACTCAGTGAGGGCTGTTGCATTCTTCTCTTCGTAGAATATTGTTCACAACTCCGAGCAACCCACTCTCCCCTCAAAAAAGACTACTTGCTTGGTTTTGTGACTCTAATTTATTAATAAGCATCTTAATTGACAAGACAACATGCTGTACATAACCTGAAATAGAACTACAGTGGGTTTAACTGGCCTTCCAGTGCTACTGGACTTGACGGCATCGACTGCCCAACAGCACAATTCTAAAGCATGGATTAGGGCAGTTTCAGTACAAATACACAGACTTAATCACTCTCAAATCCTGTAGTATGCCACAAGAGTGTGTGTGTGGGGAATCTCTCTGAAGTACAAACTCAAATACAGATACTTACAAAAGAAAATGTTTCAGTTATCTTTCATAACTAGGGTTAACATGAGATACATGAAGTTTTGTTTCCAAACATTTACCAAACAGAATCTTTGCCTTCAACCTATTTCTTTATGATTGCAAAACTTAAGTTTTATTAAAGGAAAAGAAATGGAGGCCAGGGTACAATCTGGTAAGAGACTTTCCAGAAGAAGCCTCTGAAATGGCAATTTGCCACCCCATTTGCCTTGGGGTTGCTGTTTGTCGGTATCTGATTGGCTACAATACTGGACATTTTTTCACCTGCTTCACATTTGTGGTCACTGGGTTGGGATTATATTCCAAAATGCCTGATCCTGAGGAGGTTGGTGAGGCCTGGAATGACTTGTGTGACTTAGGTGCTTGCTCTTTAACTAGACCGGGGAGCACCTGAGGAATCCAAGGAGGCATTCAGACCAGACATCCATGACTAAATGGTACCAGGGAGGGGTGTGTGTGTGTGAGTGTGTTAGTCCATCAGTGTTGTGCATGAATGTTGGAATTTGTGCATTGCATGGTGTGGAGACAAGGTGAGGTTGGTGGGCAATGTCTCTCTGCATGAATTTGGTGCAGGCAAGGAACAGCCCATAGCTATGTTGAGCTTGGAAGCAGGGTCGGTTGCTCAAATGCTAGGGAGCCCATATGGCTGGGGGAAGGACTGCACAGTTCAGATTGCACTTAAGAGTTAACCAATGCCCAATGCATTTTTGTCTGGCATTGTCATTTTGGGGTCAGGGGCCAAGGAAACAATTCTGGCATGAGTTTTGTTAATGTTGGTAGAACTAGTGTATAGACCCTTACTAGTGCACTGCATTTTTAGAAGACAGAAGATATTAATGAGATTGTTTCCCTTTGTCCATTGTGATTAATCACAAATTGATGTTAAGAACATCCACATCCCAGGAGGTCTTTTTTTGTTTTGCTAGAGTCAACACATCTTTTTCAGTGGCTGACAATCGGTTCTCATTTTCTGGCTAAAACAATGCTTGTTAAACAAGTGATGTTGAGTTGGAATACAAAGTCAATTGTTGCTTAGAAGAAATGGGATGAATAGTGAATGAATAGTGTCATAAAGATGGCATGCTTTTTTTAAAAAAAAACATTTCCACAAAGCCAAATGAAATCTGACTTTCTTATTATACTAAGCAACCAAACAGACTGTTGCCTCTCTCCACTGCTGTTGCTTTTCTTTTGGCAGAATATTGTTCACATATCAGAATGAGACCATGTAGAATGAAGAAAAGAACATTTGCAGTATCCCTCTAAGTATATCTTTGTAGACTGGCTTTACTTCAAAATTGAATTTTAAAAGGAATCATTTCTATGAGATCCTTTATTTTCCAATAAAAGAAAAATGCACGCACTCACACACACGCACGCACACACGAGAAACCCTTCATTGCAACTTTAAAAACCAGTTCACACATGGATGTACAACCCTTGATGACCACATGATCAACTGATAATTTGTATATCGCAGTGCTCTTTTTGGAAACAAAATAGTGCTGGTAATCATATAAAACAGTTTCACTGATTTCCACTGATTCCCTGTTCATTTGGGAAAGCCCCCCAATACCGGTGAGTATAATCACAAAAAATCCCTTGGGTGTGTGTGAATGAGCCATCACAGATTTACCACTCTTCATGAAGCTTCCCTATCACCCGATGCTAACACACATTCCACTCTGAGCTGGCAAGTGTGCAATAGTACAAGGAGTGCCAGGTTAAGTCACATGCATACGTGAACTGACCTAGGATCGCTGGATGGCTCACACAGCCATGTTCAAAATCAGTTCTCACTTTTAGACATTGTATGATGCCCTGTTTATTTCAGGAAAACAAAGGGTTGTTGTTGCTGTTGTTATCATATATAACATGAAACAAATCTATGTAGCTACACAGTACTGAATGCAGTATATCATTTTGAGGGTCTTTAAAAACACAGTTTCATACAAATAAAGAAGAAGAAGAGATTGGATTTATACCCCGCCCTTCACTACTCAAAGGTGTCTCAGAGCAGCTTACAAACTCCTTTCCCTTCCCCTCCCCACAACAGACACCCTGTGAGGTAGGTGGGGCTGAGAGAACTCTTGACAGAAACTGCTCTTTTTCAAGAACAGCTGTGCCAGAATTATGACTTGCCCAAGGTCATCCAGCCAGGTGCAAGTGGAGGAGTGGGGAATCAAACCTGGTTCTCCCAGATTAGAGTCCGCGCACTTAACCACTACACCAAACTGGCTCTTAATTAAATTAAATTTAATAATTTAAATGGTTAAATACGATTACACTTAAAAGATACTGAATAACTTGTTTATATATGGTAGGATGTATAAATCATCAAAAAAGAACCCCCCCCCCTAAACTCTTATCTTTCTATGTAGTTACTGGTTAATCCAGGCACAGTGTTCTTACTGGATCCAAAGTCCACATGCAGTGAAATGTGCATATGGATCTCCCTGAATGTGAACTTACATCAATGGAGGGAACAGAATCTGCTCAACAGATGTGCTCCTGCATCAATGGAGAGGCTCAGATGATCTTTCCCCATTGAGATGAACGGATACTTGTTATGGATGAGATTCCTCAAGATACACATCAGACCTCTGTACTGTTGATGTGTTGTTATATTTATACCTATAAATGAGGTTCACAGGGATGTGCAAATATGTATTTCCCCCATTTCTTTTAGTTCTCTTGCATCACCAGGTAGACCATTTTCCGCCCATATAGTTTCCCCCCCTTTTTTATTTCTCTGATGGAAATTGTACATGATTCTAAAGTAGCTCCATTTATATGCAGTTGTTGCAAAAACAGCTGTCAAATTTTAATATATATTTTTTGTTAATATGGGTGGGGGAAAGGATGTTCATCCCAAGGGTGGCAAAACGATAGAAGAAACTTGAATATTCAAATCATAGCAGAGGTCTCATGAAATGTGTTAATTTATAAATGTCCATTTATAAAGTTCCATGTATGACTTTTGCTTTGGTCTTATGGACCTCCACACTCAGAGGCAGTAAATATCTGAGTATTAATGCCAGGAAGCAACATCAGGAGAAGGCCTTGATCTCTATGTCCTGTTGCCGACCCTCCGGGGTAATTGTGAGACTGAATGCTAGACTAGATGGACCACTGGCCTAATCCATCAGGGCTTTTATGTTCCTATGATTGTTTCTACTTGTCAAATAAGGACACTTCAGAAACAATACAGGATAAGAGAATCTTAAAATGCATACAGAGTTTAAACTGGGGCAGTGGGTACACAAATTGAAAATGTATCTAGCCTATTGTGCCATGACAACAGTTCCAAAAAGAGAATATTGATTGCACAAATCTGTATACATCTAACAAGCAAATTTGGAATTGGGAAACATTTGCTTCTGACATACCAGCTTGTGTTTTCTCCTCTCTTGGAACAGAGGGGAGACAACATTATAAGCAGCCGCATGGGAAGGAGGTGAGCAGCAAGAACTGTCAACTACTTGACCTGCTGCAGGTGAACTGGCTAATGAGAGGCAGACATCACAGATGAAAAGTGACTATGCCTGCCAATCTGGTTAGATTGGTTTTCCAGTTCAGCAGCCATCTTTCACAGTACGGGATTAGTCACTTGAACCTTAGTTTGAGCTTGTCTCAGTTGACCCAAAATGTTCAGGCTCAAGAGTGGTTTTTTTTACTTCCTATAAACTGGAAGCTAGAGGACAACTTGAGATACAGAGGAATGGTATGTCATTTTATAAAACACTGACGCCAATCACAACTGGCTGACACCAAGTGAGTGAAGGGAGATTCAGGACATTAACGAGCATCACCAAAAGGGTGAAAGACACTTTCTCAGGCCATCCTCTCCGGACTAACAGGCTAGCTACCTCATTGGCCAAACTCTGCCTCATAAAACTAGGGCTAAGGGGTTTTGGAAGGCGGTGACTTGTCAAGATCTTCATCAGCACATTTGATTTGAGACATGGAGGAGCCAGGAACAGTTACAGTAGCTCTTTCTGGGCTTACAGCAGAGTGAGTTTATCCAAACATAGGCCAAGGCAGAGAGACCACTACTGAACTGTCTGATCGAAGCAATAACTTGTACTCGCACTGGGAGCTGGGAAGTTAAATAGCAAAGTAGAGTAGTTTCTCTCCCCTTGCAAATCCTTTAAGATCTAATAGAGGTTTTGCCCATTATTTAGTCCAAAGATTGTGCTGATCCCCCTTATTTACTAGGTGCTTGTGCAAGACATACATCCTGTTAGGATGCCCGTGAAACATCCCTATTCACTTTTTGTTTGCTTTAACTGAGATCTACAAGAAGTGCATCCTGTTAGGATGCCCGTGAAAAATCCCTACGTATTCACTTTTTGTTTGCTTTAACTGAGAATGCACATGAAACTTCTGAAAGCAGTATTTACTTCAAAAGAGGTGGAAGCTGTACAGATATCACTCCATGTTGATACAGGAGTACTTGTCAGTAATGGAGTTCTGTTCTTTGCAGTAGATCCTCTGGTCTCTTAAAAGATCAGGGAATTTATGTCTTACTCTACAATTAGATCAGGCATGCATGTTTATGACATTGCAGTCATCAAGCAATGACCTCATATGTGAATGAGCTATCTAGTCCAAGCCTGCCTTGGGTCTTGAGATGCTCAAAGAGAAAAGTGGGGTTATTAATTTTTAAATAAAAATAAACAAACACCACAGACCTGATTTTCATGTCATTTCCAATATGCTTTGCTGTGGCGTCAGTCCACATTTCATCAGGAACTGATCTCATATTGAATAACCAAGAGACACAAGACAGAGCTGTGAAGAGCTGTGGCTCAGTGGTAGAGCATCTCCTTGGCATTCAGAAGGTCACAAGTTCAATACTTGGCATCTCCAGTTAAGGATCTGGTAGTAGGTGATATGAAAGACCTCTACCTGAGACCTGGGAGAGCTGCTGAATAAACAGTACTGACTTTGCTGGATTCTGACTCAGTATAAGGCAGTTTCGTGTGTGACAACAGTACCCCCAGCCTGGATCTGGTAACTGAGGGATATATATGTGAGACTGTGGAGACTTAGAGTCAACTCACCTGGCCATTTAGGTGTGAGACTGATTTGCTAGTTACTGTCATTGAATTTGTGATGGCACCAACTTTGGATGATTCCACTAAAAGCACAAATCACAGGTCATCATGTGCTCTCCCTATCCCACTTTTGGAAATTTGTGAAGATGCAATAAGCTGTAATCTTGCAAAATAGTCTGAATGATACACTATGACATTACTAACCGCCAGTCAGCAGAGATGAGAGGAATTCAGAAAATCTTAGTAGTGAAGAACTGATATAATATAGTCTTTACAGTGTTGGGCTTGCAGCAAGAATACTGTGCTTTAATTTCCATTCTCAGCCATTATGGATACTGGCTGGCTTTGAGCATTCTTTATCTTTCAGCCTAACCTATTGGACATGGTCATCATGGAGTTTAAAAAGCAAAAACCTGCATGCACTACTTTGGGTTCCTTTGATACCAGTCATAAATATATGGGCAAATAAATGGGTGGCATTAGTAACTACTAGAAAGGTTGAGTAATAACCCTATAATAGGTAATACTTTGGACTATTTTGGATCTGCATTTAATTCTTCATGTGCTTCTTAAAAGCTCCATAAAGGCCATCTCTGCTATAGCTTTTTCATATGACCCTGGCAATACCTAACATGTCCACATTCAAACACAGTAACTATGAACTTTTTTGTATTGATTTTCCATGACAGCACTTTCAATTTGCCATTAGGAAATGGAGCCACTTAATCCTGATGGATGGTTAAAATTAGCCCAATATTTCAACTGTGCAAATGGATACGAGAGAGCTAGGTTCCGAAACTCTATTTTTTCTCAATGATTTTTCATGATTTAGCCATCTGTCATCTTTGTGTCAGAGTTCAGAAGACAGGGCTTCCTATACGCATGAGAAGTCAAAGGCATTTGATTAACAAAGGTTGATGGTGTTTCAGTCATGGCTGGAGGAACCAAAGGGCAAATTCTACCACAAACGTCTCCAGTGCTAGTAAAATGAAGAAATCCTACTGGAACCTACCACACACATTCCACACATGGTGCACGTATAAGAGAACTTCTGGGTTGACAGTGCCCAAGTTCCATAAAACATGGGGAACATTTTCTTATTTATCTAATCAAAGGAAAAGTGCCATCTACAATCCATCAGCATGTGCAGATTTGATTGAAATGAGTGTGGTTTGTTTGCACAAGATGTTGTTTGGGTTGGGCCAAAGTTCTGACAAAGTCAAACCATACCCTTTCATGTGGATTTTCTGATCCTGCTTTCTAGGATGAATTGAGACCTCTGGGCTG
The DNA here is from genome assembly GCF_001447785.1 of Gekko japonicus. Lineage (NCBI taxonomy): Eukaryota > Metazoa > Chordata > Lepidosauria > Squamata > Gekkonidae > Gekko > Gekko japonicus. Next base: position 340,794 of record NW_015170897.1, on the reverse strand, counting down.
ATTCAGATGTTCTGTTACAATTTGAAAATGCAGATTCAAGACTGACCTATGTCGCTGAGTATAAAGTGCTGACACATAGCAGTCAAAGCAATTTGCCCTCAAAGCTCTTTTAAGAATATAGGTATGGCCACAATGAGTGTAATTTGGAAGGGTTTCAGGTCTTAGCTTCTAGCAAGGGTTCATAGGAATGATCGATTCTCATACCAGCAATCTTAGCTTACAATGTACAAGAGATTCTGTTCTTAAACTTTTTTTGACCTATAATAAATCTTCTATGCAGCGACATTTAATAGAATTAAACAGAATGGATTGGATCCTACCAGCTTTTTTGCTGCAACCTCTATCCCAAATGGCTTTTATCTATGTGGGTCCCACTATCCCTGGCATAGACATTTCAGTGATTCAGAGGGGCTCCTCCCCACTTTCACCAGTGGAAAAGCTGGTTCTTTTCTGCTAAGTGAGAAATCTGCTAAGTGTTGGAAAGATTTTCATTGGAAGGAGGAGACTTTCCACTGGAGGAAAGATTTTCACTTAATGGAAAGGAACCAACGGATCTGACATTGTGCCCATCAATTAACCTTGTGTGTGTGTGTATAAACATGCAACTTCAGGCCTATGGAGATTATTTATTAAAACAACACAGAAGCTTTTAAATGTGGCTCCAACATCGTCATGAATAATTGGTAACATTTTGTACATATAGATTAGCTCTGAATTAATTTACCAAATGCTTTAACTGTGCCTGAATTAACATTGTGCAATAGTGTCAGTATCTGAAGGATTAACATGTATTCCAGAATTTGCATGCAGCTGAACCCCAGAGTGCCACACCTCAGCCAAAACACTTTGGAAAACTCAGAAAAGATATACTATTAAATAGCCTGAGGTTTCATTTAAATACTATTGGAAGGTTAAAAGTGAAGTTTCTTTTGTCATTTTTTTTTAACTTTACACATTAAAACAAAATGTGTTCTGAGTAGATTAACAGTGGGGACAACAATATATAAAGCTACTTATACCTGCTGGGCACATAATGAAGAGAAGCTCTCTCAGCATTCATTGGGACCCTCGACAATGGGAATTTCTATAGATTTACAAGCAATTTATATTACAGCAATCGTACACACCAAGTTTTGTTCATAAATTACAGATTTTAAGTAACATTGATGAGCCTACACAGAATTCTCTTCACAGGAAAGGGGAAAAATAATAATCACACATTGCTTCTTTCTCCCCATCAAATTTCGATTGTCTCTTTATGGTAAAATTGCAGCTAGGAAAGTGATCTGATTGTGTTACAAAGACAGGTTATTTGGATGCAGAACATACAAGACTGTGCATGTATCAAAGGCTGGGAGAAACAAAATACAAGGAGACCATGACTGTTTTATCTTTTTTTAAAAAAAAGACATCTTCCTTGTACCCAGTATAAGATTTGCTCAGTGCTCATTATAAGGCATATGAAAGCCAGTGTGCAGAAATCAGTCACGAATGTCTACTCTTTCCTGGTACATCACCTTGAGCTGCTACAGAATAACATAATGAGAGGGGACTTCATAATTACATCCATCAAACATTTGCTTCCCAGTTCTCTCAATCTTTAGACTAATTCAGTGATTTGCTTCAGTATAAGCTAATATAAAGCGCCCAGAGTTCTTTTGCCTAAAAAGGTTTAGCGTGCAGTGTGTGAGGTTATATAGTGAAACCTACGGGAACTGACGACATATATTATTAACAATCACTGTGATGTTTTCTAGAGGACACTAGCTTACTGCCAAGGCACAACACGATTCATAAAGATCTACCTCCTTATTTCATTCTATGTTTTGTTTTGCTTTTTAAGGGGGAAGAGGTTTTTGTGGCCATTCACAGAAACAGTCACAACATGTTAAAACCATGTAAGTTAATGATGGATCCATGGCTGAAAGATGACATCTTTCTGAGAGCAATCCTCAGTGCAGAAAAGGGAGCTTTGGGGCAACATATTTGAAATTAACTAAGGAATTACTCACTTGGTATGAACATGTTTGCAGAATGTTGCAGAAATGCTGATCAAAACTGGGCTGGAGAAAGTCACGTATGAAAACTGACAGTATGAACAGCAAGATCTCTTCCCTCCCATGATAAGCTAAGCAGTCCTTTGTCTACTACCTATCAGGTGGTAGTTTCCTCAACACTGGTTACCAATAGTCTCCCATGGTACTGGGATCAGGTCATGAAGAAGAAAAAACATGACACCTGGACCAGCTGGGCTGCATCCTCCCCACAAATACGTTTTGTGCCCCTCTCCTCCAGAAAATAGCCCCAAATGGGACCATCGTCAGAGGGTGCAAAATAAATTGCTAAACCTTGTTCCACCTTTTGATTCAGCACTAAACTTTCAGTGAGAGCTTTGCAGCAGGAGAAGGGAGAGGACTACAACAAATTGCTTATGATTTGCAGTGATGAGGAAAAGATGAAGAAAAGATGGAGATCTGCTCCAGTCCTATGCCATACAAAGTCACGCAGTCCTCTTCTCCCCCAAGATCCATATGATGCCCCCCTCCCCCCCCTCAATCTAGCCAGAAGATACAGGACAGTGCTGATCCCTCCCTGTCTCCAAGCCTGGTGGGTTATCATGGAAATGTGCATTATTGCGAGTTCAAATACATCTGTGTACAGATACGAGAATCCTAGAGACTGCACTGATGTGTTGCATGCTGTATGTGCAACAACATATCTGCCCCCTCCATTATTCCAAAGCACTACCTTGGGCTTTACCAATGGTAAGTATAATGGGAACAATGACAAATTACTTCTCAATTTGGATCCTCTTATGAAGAATCACAAGGCTTTTGGACAAGTATATACTAATTAGCCTCTTTGGACAATACATGAGATACAATAATGACCTGAAACCAAAGAGCCAACCTGAAAGTCCTCCTTTCCTTTACTATTTACTATCACTGTGTTGATTGTGTCCAGAACACTCTAAAGAATTTCCAATAAGAGGAAGACCAACCTTGTCCTAAAGCAATATTTGGGCAAAGGAACACATTTCCCCCCCACCCCAGCTTCTTTTGTTTTTGCATACTGTTATTTATGAAAAAAAGCCTTATTCCCTTTAATTCATTACTTAGGATACAGCTCTTCAGCTTCAATTCAGAATCCTATGTACATAAATATTCACAAACCTTAACAGGTTTGCGTATACATTAAAATTGCGTCAAGCTGAGACTATGTACACTCACACTTTAAAGCCTGAAATAGCTTGGATTTGTCAAGATATGCTTTTATAGCTGGTGCTCATGGATCAGAGTGGTGTTACTCCCAGGTACGACTGTCACCTGGGCAGGAATGAAGTTTGCAAGAGGAATAACTTTGACTGGGTCTTCGCTGGTGCAATGTCTTTCGCAGGTGTTGTAGAACTGAGGCCTGGGTCCCCCTTGGCCTTTGTCAGTATCATCTTTAGGAATGGGCCTTCCAAGGGTATGTCTTCCCTCAGGCACCGCTGCTCTTCCCCATCCTTGCTGGAAACCAAAGGATGGCAAAGGAGGGTTGGCTTGTTGGTACTGTGTCAAGGACGGAGGCATCCAGCAGTTGTCAGAATGG
>NW_015170897.1:323236-337184 GCF_001447785.1 Gekko japonicus | reverse complement strand
TGCGTGCAGGTTTCGGAGGCTTCGGCTAGGGCTTTCTGGAGGTTCACTTCAATGGCTTAAAGTAAGAAGAGAGGAGAAGAAGATTAGAAGTCAAGATCATTTTGGGAAAAAGTCTGTTGCACTTTTCAGCTTACACATTGTTTTTCAGTTCTTATGTTTCCTCTTCTTAACGTTCCCGAGAGGTAGGGTGTGTTGAAATAAAGTGACACACCCAAGGCTAAAGTTTCATGATGATTTCTAGTCCAATAATTCAGCAATGGTAGCATGCAGGCCTGTAGCCAGTATCGGATGTTTAATGCTCCCCACCCTAATCTTCCCCTTTAAATCCCCTTCTTCCTTTTTTGTTCTGCCCGGTGGCAAATTTTCTGCCCAGCCTCCCCCCCCCCGAGATTTTCCCCCTTCTCCACTCCAGAAGATGCCTCCCAGCCAAGGAAGCTGCAAAAAGCTTATCTTTTCCCTCCCCCTTTCTCTGAAAGCTCCTGGGGAGGGGAGAGAAGAGCGCTCTCTCTCTCTCTCTTTTGCATTTCTTCATGCGCTGTTATCTACTGCAAAATAATGCAAAACTGATGAAAAATGGTTGAGTGTGTCTGGTGCCTCCTGCAAACTTTGCGGAGGGCGCAGCAGTGACGGTGGGAAGGCAGTGAGCCAAAGGGGGCTTCAGGGCCTGAGCGCAGCCAAGCCAAGTGTACTAGAGGAGCTCAGCTTACATGCCTGGGAGGGAAGAGGGAGCCTGGAGCACTGCCCTGCCTGCCTCCTCTGCACTGCCCCAGCCTCCCCTCCTTGCCACCAGGCAGCGCAGGTTAGTCAGCAGCTCTGGGTAGGCCGAGGGAGGGAGGGAGCCATCAAGGGATACCGAGAGAAAGAGAAGGATTGGAGTAGGGGTGTGTGGGGGGGTGAATGTCAGGCACTGGCAGGCCTGTAGCCTTCCTCCTCCAATCCGCAGACCATCACAGTTCGGTGTAGTGGTTAAGTGCGTGGACTCTAATCTGGGAGAACCGGGTTTGATTTCCCCCTCCTCCACTTGCACCTGGCTGGATGACCTTGGGCAAGCCATAGTTCTGGCACAGCTGTTCTTGAAAAAGAGCAGTTTCTGTCAGAGTTCTCTCAGCCCCACGTACCTCACAAGGTGTCTGTTGTGGGGAGGGGAAAGGAAAGGAGTTTGTAAGCCACTCTGAGACACCTTTGGGTAGTGAAGGGTGGGGTATAAATCCAATCTCTTCTTCTTCTAATTAAATCAAAGGTAATTTAAGCAGAGTACTAATTACCCTGGTGATGTGGGCAGAATCAAAAATGCGGTGGTTTGCACACTAGGATTCATGAGTATTTCTTTCCAGTCCATTCAGAAGCCTTTCTGGAGTTTCCTCTGATCTTAAATAGATTGTCTTCAGTCTGATTCCTCTCCTCAGACTTACCAAAATAAGGGGTACCTCTAGGGGAGCCTCATCAGTACCTCTACCATTGTCTTCTGTCAGTGGGTGAAGACCTTTCTATGTTGTTTGGCATTCTGTTACTAACCCCCAATCCTCTTTATTTAATTGTTTTACATATATACATATTTTAAAGCTTGCTTTAATGTTTTGGCTTGTTCACAACTTTGGAGGCCCTCAGTTGGGTGGAAAGGCAACTGAAAAATGTGGTAAACGAAACAAGATACCAGTAGAGCTTCAAGACTTAGGTCATGACACTGCCATGGGCATGTGCAGTAACATCTAGCATCACTGATAGTTGTGGAGAAACGTAGATCCTGTGACTCCTAACATCCCTAGTAGCTGCTATAAGACTTCATGGCAACATCCTGCATTGCATGGAACTCTAGAAGTGCAATGGGGTGATTCAGAATGGGCCCAATGTTAAATGAAGTTGATTTGGAGTGTCTGACAGATGGTTCCATTCCAAGTCAGAGGAAACAGTTCCACTCATCAATGAATTACAGCCTACTATCACTTTTAGGAAACTACAAAATAGTTTCACTCCGTGTTTTTTGATGGTCTCTAAATTTAGATGCTTTTATTCATATTTGAATACTCATTTGCATAAAAGACAAAGAGGGTTTTTTTGCAGACAAATAAAGTATTGCACTTTGATGCTATAGGTAACATTTTCAACTGACAGAGAAACAATATGCAGACATAATAATGCATGCACTGTATCCCGCTGCCTAGCTCGTACTTGCTAAACAAAATCTAAAAATCTATCAGTCTAAACATTGATTAGGTGCACGTCTGGGTGGAAAAGGCAGCAAGAGGAAAAGTTAACTTATATGTCGCACAACTTTTGAAAACAAAGGGTACAATCCCTGAAGTCAGTGCAACTGATTAAATCTCAGAAGGCAACTAACCCCCCTCTCTACCTATATGTAATGGATGTAGGGTTGCCAAGTAGTACTCACCTCTGGAGCGGGGGACTCCTGGGTGGATCCCGGAGCGCGTGCACGCCGCATGAACATCACTAGGAAGTGACGTTATGACGCTGGGCACGCTGGGGGCGGGGCTACGACCATCCAAGGGGAAACTTGGGTGGTCATGGCCCCGCCCCCAGCGTGCCCGGCGTCATAACGTCACTTCCTAGTGACGTGGGGATCAGTTGTAAATAGGGTTGCCAAGTGTGTCTTTGCCGGGAGCGGGGGGCTCTCGGCTGGTGTCTGGTGACAGTTGAGTTTTCCCTTGTATGGCCGTGGCCCCACCCCCAGCGTGCCCAGCGTGCCCACGTCACTTCCTGGTGACGCGCACACAGGGGTGGGGTTTCCCCCAGGGGCCCAATTCTGCGGCGTCGGAAATCGGGCCTCCAAAGCGGGGGTTTACCTGCCCCCCCGCCCCCACTTGGCAGCCCTAAATGGATGAGGAAATTCTGTTTCACTGTATCTGAAGAACTGTGCTTGCGCATGAAAGCTTATATCTTGAGTACAATGTTGCTGATCTTAAAGGTGCCACTAGACTCAAACTTTGTTCTGCTGTTTAAATCTCATTAATTTCTAAGGGACTCACAGGGCAATCCTAACCTGAGTTAATCCAGTGTAAACCCATTGATTAAAATAATAAACCCCCGCCAAACACACCAAGGGCCTAAATTTCCCTAGTACCAGGGCTCTCTCTCTTTTTTTTAAAGAGATACCAGAACTCTCAAGAGGGAAATGCCATCCATACTTGGATGTGGTTAACACTGGATTTGGAGACTGGGGATGCCAGAGGAAATAAATTAACAGACATGCTGCAGTGACTACATAGAGTGCAAAGTGGGAGAGCTCCCCACCCTTGGTGTTTAAAGAGAGCCTGGTGGAACCCACCCCCAACACTCAGAAGCTAATCTGCAGTGATAAAAAACAGTTAGGTTTGCTAAAGGGATTTTTTTAAAGATGAAAGAAAAACACCCAGTGAAATGAAATATTATATTTTTGCACAATGAAATAAGCAGCATTGGCATCTCATTCATCAACACTTGGCTGACTAGCATGAGATGCGACGATTGTTCTTCATGAATATGCACCAGCTACCATATCTTCAGTATCTGCTCTTCTGAGGTCTGTACTGTATCTGCTTTCATCCTGCACTTATCCATTTGTCTTTTCCCATCTAAGTTTTGTTATCCCTCCACTATTTTTTTCTCTCTGACCTGAATAACAATTCTGCAGCAACAAGACCCCAAGAATAGTTCAACATGCTTTGGTGACTTCCAGATCAGAGTACTGTTATATACTTTTTCTCAGATACGTCAACTGGCCAATACTGATGCAGCTCCACTGACTCCCAGTTCATTTCCAGAGCCGATAAAGCTCTGCATTATTTTTTAACCACAACCATGCCATGTATGGTTCTGCTATGTACATTCAAGTCGTCTGGAGAAGACGTATGTTCAACCATCACGAGAAAAGTGAGTCTTTGCAGAGTTGGCACTGAAATTATGGAAGACTCTGTCCTGTGAAGTATCAAAAGAAGTAAGAATGGGCTTGTTGGGTCTGGTCCAAAACACGTCTAATACTCAATTATGTGTCCCCACTTCCTAGTTTCTGGGCCAGCTTTAGATAAGGTGCTTTTAATATCAGTGAATTCAATGAAGAGCCTGGAGGGGTTCTCGATCCACACTGTAGATGGAGAAGTAGGTTGATAGTATTGTGAGGAGTGCCTTCTTTCAATGAAATCTGAGTAAAAAAACTCCATCTAATTTTGGGTACAGCTAACTTGGCCAAACTGATCCATGATACATTAACCTTGAGACTAGATTACGTCAATGTACTGTACATGGATCTGTCCTTGAAGACATCTCAGAAAAAAATAGCTGGTTCAGATTGCAGCAGCATGTTTGTTGACAGGAGCTGCTTTAGATTATATGGGATCAATTGTATAGGTTACTAATTTGTTTCCAGGTCCAATCCTAGATGCTGGTCTTGGTCTTTAAAGCCCTTTATGGCCTAGTAAAAGGTAAAGGTTCCCTTGCTTGAAAGCCAGGCGAATCCAACTCTAGGGTTGTGTTGCTCATCTCCGTTTCAAAGCCGAAGAGCCAGAGCTGTTCGAAGACATTTCCATGATCACGTGGCCGGCATGACTAAACACCAAGGCACACGGAACGCTGTTACCTTCCCATTGAAGTGGTACCCATTTATCTACTTGCAATGTCTTGCTTTCAAACTGCTAGGTTGGCCTAGGACCCACTTATTCCCCCATATGAACCTGGAAAAAAACCCACAATATTTTCATGGGTCCTACTTTTAGCTTCCTCTCTTAAAGAGGTTAAGGTCTCAGTCTGGGTTAGAATGATTTCTGTGGAAGTGGAAAAGGCTGCCGAACGATACAAAGGCTGAAAGGTGGTTTATCAACTCTTTTTAGTTCTAGGATGATGTTTTAGAATGATATTTATAGTACAAGGAATTTTATATTTGGAAACGGCTTTGAGCTTTCTAGGAAAAAAGGCATAGAACTATATTAACGACATAAACACATGGCTGTCTCAAAGGGAGATGTGATGAGTTTCAGCACTCTGTGAGACCCAACATATCGCAAAGGGTCCTCTGCTGTAATGCACTACCTTTCTCACTTAGCACAGGCCAACCAAGAATGCTGCAAACAGTATGAGAGCTCTGGCTATACATGGCCCACCTAGGGTTCCAAGCTCCAGGTTGGGAAATTCTGGGAGATCTGGGGGTGGAGCCTGAAAAGGGTGGGGTTTGGGGAGTGGAAGGACCTCTAATAATGCCTTTGGAAGGAGTCCACCCTCCAAAGCAGCCATTATCTCCAGGGGAATTGATCTCTATCATCTGGAGATCAGAAGTAATTACAAGAGATCTTCAGGCTGCACCTGGGGTTTGGCAACCCTAGCCCCACCTATTCCAGCTGAAGAAGACTCACTGATGGTGCCTTGACTGAGCCTTCCCTTGTCTCTGTTGGGATGGGGATCATTTCAGAACCATTTTCCTAGGGAATATAATGAGTTGGATCTGACTACCTTTTTGGTTGTCAAAAAAAAAGGGGGAGGGAGTCCTCTCTGACCACTATGCTGGTGATCAAGTGACCTGCATTGACAAAATCCATACAGAACTGGGGGTGTCATAAGGAGGAGAACTGGGCAAGACTGAGCTAAAAAGCTGGCTGGATCCAACCCACAGTGTGACTGAATATCACAGCTGGTTATACTGGTAGAAACAAGGTTTGTCCTTAGTTCCTTTCACCTAAATATATCAGTGGAAGTAGTGGAAGAGAAAGAAGAAAGACTGTACTATCAAATACCTGCTGTGACTCCATTTTACAGCCACAGTACCTACACTTGATCAAATTCCCACATTATTTGCAGGGTCAGGGAGAAGCTCAATACCTTGGGCTTAAGAATACGTTTGTCCCTTTTTTTTTTTTTTTGCTTTTACGTTGAGAACAGAAAGGCACACTGAAAATACATTTCCCATCCCTATTTGAACTGCAGATTGGCTTGGGGAGCAAACAGTGGGATCATGTTTGTTTAATTCATCTGCCCCAGAAATATTTTTTAAACCCTTTATTTTTAAGACTGTCAGGTGAATTCTTGTCTCCTTGAATATATAGATCTGAGTTTGACTTACAAGTACAATAGTTAAAAGGGCTTTATCCGTTGTTCGACAGCCTGTGTCATCTGTAAGTTTAAAGGAATTTTCAATAATCATATATAAAAGTGGAGTTGGGGATGAGCACAGGGACTGCAGCAATATTGCCAGTAGCTCCTGTTCAGTCAAAAAACAATCATTTAACCTGATTGCTTTCTCTAAATCTTTCTTCTTTTTCATGGAGGAAAGCTTTTATCAGAGACAAAAGATACATATTGCAAGCACAAATGGGGTTTGGAGTATGATTATCCCCAAGGAATAAGAGCTGATACTAGAACAAAAGAGTTTGGTGAAGTATTCTTGCACTCCTGGGAGGTAAAAGGAACCCAGACATCTCTAATTAACAGACATGGTGGGTGTCACCCTATGGAAATGCAAATTAGGATCCAAAAACTTTTTTAAAAAAATACTGCTTTGCAGTATGAAAATACCAGGTGTGATATTCCTTTTATCTGTAGGTGTTTTTTAAGTGAGATCTTTTCCCACCTGATAGACAAGTCACTACAGAAAGATATTGAACTGCTATTATTCAACAGCTCCAACATGTATATAAACTTGCTAACTCTGCTGTGGCATACAGGTATGGTGTCACATGACTCCTAACACCAAGGGTCATTTCGTAGAAAAAGAGCTAGGGGAATTTATTAGCATAACTCATTAGCATATGCCACACCCCCTGACATCACCGGAAGTGTGTCATAAGGCCACACCCCCTGACATCACCGCACATGTGTCATACGGCAACACACACCACCCCCAACGGTCCCGGCCGCCACCGCCGGCCTTGCAGCTCCACTGCCGAGCCCCATGAGGGGCCCGGCGGTGGACCTGCAAGGCCGGCAGGAGTGCAAGGAAGCCCCGCGAAGGCCCTCCCTGGCCCCAGGCAGGCAGGGGTGGGGAGAGGCAGGGAGGAAGCAACTTACCCTCCCTCTTCTCCTGCCTCCTCCTGGCTGAATGAGGGCAGGAAGCAGGGGGCAGGGCTTCGTCATGTGCCCCGCCCCCCGTACCTCACCCGGGGGAACTGCGATCCCCCGCAATCCCCCCCGAAATGACCTCTGCCTAACACTAATAAAACCACTGTCTCAATAAACCAGACAGACAGGAAGCAGATTAACAAATATGAGGGCATCAGTTTTAGTTTGGAGTCAAGTTGATTTGGGGAGCCAGTGTGAAGAGAGCCAGCATGGTGTAGTGTTGAGTGCTTCCTACACCCACTCCACCATGGAACCTCTCTGCAGAGCCTTAGACCGGTCTTTCTCTGTCTCAGCCTAACCTACCTCACAGGACTGCTGTGAGGATAAAAGGGAGAAAAGAAAAAAATTGTAAGCTGCTTTGGGTCTCCATGAAGGGAAGTGGAATATATGTATTTCAACAAATAACACATAAATAAGTGCACTTAAACCCAAAACCAGATGGCAGCAATCAGACATACCAATTATGTCACCTACTTCATGTAAATTAGGCTGTAGTTTACTAGTGAAGTTGGCTGGCATGTATGTATCTAACACTTTGCCAAAGATCTCCTTGGCAAAGATGGACATGTTGCATGTGGATCTGCAAACGCAATGCAGGAGATGTCAGCAGGGTATGGTTTATACATATTTAAGATATATGTAAAGGTAAAGGTTCCCTTGCTCGAAAGCCACTCAAATCTGACTCTAGGGTTGCGGTGTTCATCTCTGTTTCAAAGCCGAAGAGCCAGCGCTGTCCGAAGACGTTTTCGTGGTCATGTGGCCGGCATGACTAAACACCAAGGTGCACGGAACACTGTTACCTTCCCACCAAAGTGGTACCTATTTATCTACTTGTAATTTCTTGCTTTCGAACTGCTAGGTTGGCAGGAGCTGGGACTAGAGACGGGAGCTCACTCCGTCATGCGGCACCTGGGTCTCGAACTGCTGAACTGACCTTTCACAGCCTGCAGTTCAGCGTCTTAACCACTTGAGCCACCGCAGCATATATGACATATGAACAATTGCTTTCAGGGCCTACATGATAGTAAAAAAAATAAAACCACATTGTAATGTGTGGCAATTGCCCATGGAGACTGTTTTTTGTGGTCCCTGCCCCCTACCGGTGGTCCTTCTACGATTGCAGATTTTTGTCACATATTCAGAGTTAACATAACCCACTCATTCTTTTTATTACCTTCTACTGTATTCATCATGTGTCTAAGCAAGGTAAAGCCTGTTTGGTGTGTGTTATATTGTTATGTGGGAGGAGCTTTCTTTCAAACAGAAGAGCAACCCACACAACTATAAGCCTCATGTACAAGCAGGTATGGAATTAACCTTCCATCTGAACAAAAATCCTCTTTGACCATAAAGGAAAAGAACAGCATAGGGTTCTCTTCCCCCAGCAGGGGCAGGGAATCCCCACCGCACTCCTGGAGAAAAATAAAATAAAACCACATTGTAATGTGTGGCACCACATCACTTTTGGGGGGAAAAAGAAATGACATAGAGTAGCTCTAGAAATTGCTGGAAACTTCTAAAGCTATACATGTCACTTCTTTTGGTTTTTTTGTTTGTACCAGAGTTGACACAATGCCACATCAGTGTCGTGCCCCCCCCCAATATCCCCACCACAGTTCTCCCACTGGTTACCAGGCATTCTTGCAACCTAGATCAGCAGCAAAGATTACAGGGGGAAAATATAAGAAAATGTAATTTCATCATTTTCATCCTAATTTTTGTTTCACTTACAATGCAAGCAGGGATTTAAAAAAGACTCCAGTGCAGTGAGATTACACACTGAACTTTACTCCCCTTTCCCCCCATAAAATATTTTTTTTTTTTTAAAAAGGACCTGAAACATCACTGGGCAACCACCTTCATTAAGGCTGACAAATACCCTAAGTATGGAATTGTAAAAGACTGAAAATAAGGAGGAATTTCAAACAGACGATATAATCTGGAAGAGGAACGGTTCCCAAACGGTTTCTGGTCTGTCATTTCAGACAGAACCATTTTAGAACCGGTTCCCTACTGGAATATATTTGTAATTTCACACACAAACGCTTCTGTCCCGTTTAGGAAATGGGGCTGAAGCGTTTTACCTGTCAACTGCTTCTAAGTAGTCTTCAGTTTCCTCTCCCAGTTCCGATGCACTTTTTCCCGCCATTTTTTGCCCGTGCAGGTGATCTCTGGCTTTTTTTTAATGTTCACTTTATAGCGCTATAGCGCTATAACGGTATAACGATATAATGCAACAGCATTATATAAACCCCATTGGAATGCCTGGAGTGTTGTGTTATAGCACTATAGCGCTATAGCACTCTAAAGTGAACGTTAAAAAAAAGCTGGAGATCGCTCGCGTGGGCGAAAAATGGCGGGGAAAAAGCGGTGCAGTCTGACATGGCAAACCACTTCAGATCCAGCTCTTTACCTGAAGAGGAAAGCCATGTGTGAAATGGCAGCCCTATACCGGTTTACTCCACGACGGATCAAAAACGGCTTCAAAACAGGTTAGAAAGGGTAATGTGAAATTCCTCAAGGTTTTGTCATTTCCCCTCACTTCTTTTGAGGCAATCTGACTCCACATTTTAGTTATCTCTCCTTATATTTAATTGAGTAAGAACATTCTATATGAACATTCTAAATTTGGCCCCTTTAGTGTATGGACGCTTGAACTGTCAGTCAGAAGACGCTGGCTGGGTTGACTGGCTGCTTTGTGCAGTCCCGCCCAGCGTTTCAAGGTCTTTTGCATATGGAAGCTGATTGATTCCTGGGGATTTGAGGGGTGGAGCCTGGAGAGGGTGGGGTTTGCGGAGGGGTGGGACCTCAGACAGGTAGAATGCCATAGACGCCACTCTCCAAACCAGCCATTTCGTCCTGGGTAACAATTGTTGCCAATTTCCAGGTGAGGGCTACAGATCACTCAAAATTACAACTGCTCTTCAGGGAGCAGAGATCAGTTCCTCTGGAGAAAACAGTGGACTCTGCCATTATACCCTGCTGAGGTCACCACAGCAAAATGACACTGTTTGCCCAAAGCCAGAGCACTCCCCCAGAGCCTCTTTCTAGATCCCGTTGTATTTATTTCCACAACGGGCTTTACTGCTAGTGGAGTATAAAAGGAATGAACCAAAATAGCCAGATTTCCTGAACTAGCTGCTCAGTACTTACTACTTAATGTCTAATAAATTGAATTGAAGAAGACTACTTAATATCAGGGTAAATGTAAAAAGAAATCATTTGACTTGGAAGCACAGAAGCTTTACACATTTTCCCCGATCCTCCATGTTTCCCAGTTAAGGGGAAAATGCTGTTCAAATAATCACAAAGATGATCTGACTCCAAGAAAGAAATTTTACTTACAACAATAGATGTACATTTAACTTATTGTGAACAGATTAACTTCAAAAAGGTTAACTCGCTATAGCTCCAAGCCCAGGTAAGAGAGAGAAGAAGAGAGGTCCTATATATAAGACGAAACAGAAGGCAAGCAATGACCAAAGAGGCTCAACATCTAACCAATGAGAGGGTGGGGCCAACTGCCAAGTGTAGCCCAGTGAGATAATTCTCTTAACCCTTTCCCTCCCAGATCCTCTTGCATGCAGAATTGCAATATCTAACATTTAAACATGGGGGCGGGGGGGGGTCAGTGTATCTTGCCAAGGATTTGGTTGCAAGCCCATCACATACATAGTGTTTGATGCAGTCTATAGTATAACCATGTTGAAATAACCTGGGCAAAATACACAGCAGATATGCACATCCATTTCTAGAGGTCTGATGCATTCACAACCTTCATTGGATATTTAGCTTATATACAGAGCCACACAATTACAGTTGGGGGTTCTACTGTAGGCACATGGATATGAATGTATTGGTCTGTTTTTCAAATCAAGCAACAATCCACATGGACACTGGGAGATCCCTTTTCATCCCCACGGAGCAATTCTATTAATAAAGAATGGGAACCTCTTGTGCTGGCAGAGCTTTGGATCAAGGCCTCTGAAGTGCAGCTGTCTGTCTGCAACACGGGGAGAGAAAAAAAAATCACTTAATAATGGCATGTTTTTTGTTGTTTGCTGTTGTTTAATATGAAGTCTAGCGAAGTCACAACAAAAGCCAATACAGAGTTTGACACACTTCTGGATGGGAGCCTCTGAAGTCTAGCGAAGTCACAACAAAAGAGTTTGACACACTTCTGGATGGGAGCCATCCAACCTTCTACTTCGCACACTCATGTTTCTTCATAACAGAGGCAACAATTAGCAAACAATTAAGCAAATTGCCCATAATTATGCCATTGCCGTTCTACTTTTCATATTTGCCCTACACAACACATACACGAATGCGTCGCTGGCGGTGCCAGCAACCGTTGTGTCGGCAGCCAGAAGTGCCTCTCGGTTGCTGGAGCATTTCTTATTAAACTGCTCCAGTAGCACACTGCAGTGTAAACTGCTCAGCAGGACCTTGCTCGAGTGATGTCGATGACAAGCTTAAACTGCTCATGTCAGCCAATAGCTAATAAGAAATGTGCTGGTTTCTTGCTAGAGGTTGTACTCCCGTTGATGCGGGAAGTAAGGCCTAATGTGAGGAAATTATGGATCCGAATTACTCTGGTGGCCTCAAGTAGCCACTTGGGTAGCATAATTTAGCGGTGTTAGCTATGTAAGCGACCCAAAATGACAGTAAAAATGAGGAACAAAGTAAAAGTCGTCTGTTAGTATAAGTCGGGTTTGCTTTAATGAGGTCAGTACCATGACGCTTTAATGCTGAACCCCCTAAAATGATTGCTGTTATAATACACTCTACCTTTTTTTGGTTTAATAATAAAATGCCTTTGGGAGCAGATTGCCATGAATATTTTAGTTTCTCCATATAAGTTTAAATAAATTTGAAGGGGGAAAATAGGAGTGTGATTAAAAGTTTCAAATCTTTGCAGCTCTTTAATCATAGACCAAGCAGAAACGCACATTAGTGGTTGACAGGATTCTTTTAACTTTCTGGCCTATTATAAAGAGCTTATTCTTTAAAAAAAAACTAGGACAAGTGAATCAGTATACATTAAGAAAAAGAAAAACCCTGGGTTCCAAAGTTTGTGTTCCATTAATATACATTCCCATCTCAGCACTAGGCAATCCTGTTAAATTATCCTAGAAAAAAATTATCCTAGAAATAGCACAAGAGCAGTTTCCTTGGAATCTAATACTTCTTATTTCCCATGAGGATAACATGAAAACCATTTCTTACCCCCTTGAATCCTTAATATTTAAATACAAAGGGGTAACGAGTGGTCCCGCATTATTTTACGAGAAGCTGATCCACATCCCAAACCCTAAAGCATATGTAATCAGACTGAAGGTGGCGTGTTGTGCTAGATTTAAAGGTATAAATAACAATGGCTTTGGATTAATATTTCATTAGCAGCCTCACTTTTGAACTGTTCCTTCTTAAAACATTGATAGGGGCTTCTTTTATTTAACAGGGCATATCAAGCAACACTACAAGGGCTTTGGATGCAAAGCAAGAGTATTTGGATACAAATGGCTGATATTTCAAAAAAACGATCTTTAAACCAATCAAATATTAAAAGGGCAATTTTAAGGGTACCTCCCGTAATTGAAATATAGTCAAGATAATTTAAATGACCTTGTTAGAAAAAAGTTTTTTACACTTGATCATGCAGAAAGCTGTTAAGATGCATCACACTAATTGCCCATTTGAATAGGCTTTAGATACGTTGCAGATACGTGAGTTGTCATCACCACAGATCTGCTCATGTTTAAAAAATCAGAATAAAAAAACAGTGGCTGGGGGCATTGGTGATCTCCAATCTGCATTAGCCTCTCATTAAAAGGGTCCCTTCTTATGTACAAGCACAAGAGAGAGTGTGGTATAGTGGTCAGAGTATCAGACTATGATCCAGGAGACAGGTTGAGTCCCCACTCTGCCATGTAAGCTCCCTGGGTGACCCTTGGGCAAGCTATTCTCTCTAAAGCACTAGGGTTTCCAGGTCTTACCTCCTCACTGGCAGGGGGTGAGAGGGAGCTTTCAGGGAGTGGTGGGGGGCGGGGTGACATTGCTGCATGCAGCATCTCCGGCATGATGACATCTCACAGAAGTGACTTCATCATGCCGGGGACATAAGAACATAAGAAAAGCCAATGTTGGATGAGGCCAATGGCCAATCTAGTCCAACACTATGTCACACAGTGGCCAAAAATACTAGGTGCCATCAGGAGGTCCATCAGTGGGGTCAGGACACTAAAAGCACCAAGAATACAGTGCATCACCTGCCCCAGCCTGTGAGTTCCTGTCTATACCTTGTGGCTAATAGCCACTGATGGACCTCTGCTCCATATGTTTATTCAGTTCCCTCTTGAGACTGTCCATGCTTGTAGCCACCACTACCTCCTGTGGCACTGAATTCCATGTGTTAATCACTCTTTGGGTGAAGAAGTACTTCCTTTTATCTGTTCTAACCCGACCGCTCAGCAATTTCATGGAGTGCCCACGAGAAAGGTGAGAAAGGGAGAAAAGTACTTCTTTCTTGACCTGCTCTATCCCATGCATAATCTTATAAACCTCGATCATGTTACCCCTCAGCCATCATTTTTCCAAGCTAAAGAGCCCTAAGCACTTTAACCTTTCTTCATAGGGAAAGTGTTCCAACCCTTTTAGCATTCTAGTTGCCATTTTCTGCACTTTTTCCAAAGCTATGATATCCTTTTTGAGGTGTGGTGACCGGAACTGTACAGAGTACTCCAAATGAGGACGTACCATCCTTTTATCCCATGACTATTGAACTTGAGGAACTTTATCAAAAGCTTTCTGGAAATCAAGATAAACAACATCTATTGGGTCCCCCTTGTCCACATGTTTGTTCACTCCCTCAAAGAACACTAACAGGTTAGTGAGACAAGATCTTCCC
>NW_015170897.1:296619-323126 GCF_001447785.1 Gekko japonicus | reverse complement strand
AGGTAACATATCTTTTAACTGTTGTTCTTATATGTTTAAACTTACTCTAAATGCCCTTCTATCTTCAATAGTTATCAAAGCAAAATAGATTATTTTTCACATCCCAGTATTTCTCTAAATATTCTTTGAAGTCTTTCCAGTCTGCAAAGAATTCTTCCGCTTCCTGATTCTTAAGCTTTCTTGTCATTTTGTCCATTTCCACCATAAAGAGTAACTTTTTTAACCACTCGCAAATCCCGGGAGTTCTTTCTTGTTTCCAGCATTGAGCATATGTCATTCTAGCAGTTGTAATCATATACCACATTAAAGTCTGTTTTGCAATGTTGACTTATTCCATTTTAAGTCCCAGAAGTAGTATTTCAGGCTCCTTCTTAATTTTACATTTCATAATTTTCTCCAACTCTGTATGGACCTCAGTCCAAACGTTTTTTGCTTTGTCACAAGTCCACCACATATGGTAGAAAGAACCCTCTATTCTTTTACATTTCCAACATTTGTTTGACATATTACTACTTATATTTGCTATCTTTTTTGGTGTCATATACCATCTATACATCATTTTATTGCAATTTTCTTTTAAATTATTACATGTTGAAATTTTCATTGCATCACCTCAATCTTGATATTCAAATAAACAAATCAGCCAGCCTTCCCAATTCCTTATACATGTGAGTCTTTGAATCATTGTGAAAGATGGCTGTCCAGATGGACGAAATCGCGCATTCCAAGTGCAAGTGCCAGGAAAATACTTGATTTTCCAGGGGGCAGGAAAACCCGGGAGCATTGTGGGAGTGAGCCCGCTTCGGCGTGGGAGGCGGATTTGCCTGTCTGATCAGCAAACTTAAATGCAGGAGGGAACAGCAGTGAACCCCGATCAAAAGAACCGTGTGACCGCACCCTAATCCCTGCAGTCAGGGGTACACAGGCAAATACAGATTCTGCCCTTTGAAAGTTGAGTTCTCACCTGACAGCCATCTTCAATCTTACAAAGTTTTAAGACATATATGCATACTGTCTTGCAAGTTGCTCTGGCCTGAATTACAGGCTCTTGCAAAATAGTAGTAGCTAATAAGAGATTATCAGCAACATCCACACGGGCGATTGTGTTATCTCCAGCTCCAATCAATGGGCCCATGGATGCTTTAATGTTTCTTTAAGCAAGCTAAAAATCAAAATAAATAGGTCTGTGGCATCCCAACAGGGTTAACCAGCATAAAAAATTGGCATTTGCATGTGGCCAAATAGTGATTAACACACACTGAAAACAGTGCCTTCTATTGTTGGACATAGAGGTATAATTTGCATTAAATTTCCTAATATTGGCAAATTACACAGACTTGCCACCAGGAAATGCGTTTGCAGTTTCCTGGGGATGCAACATGCTGTTTAGATTAAAGAAAACCTGGAGCAGAAATAATGACATTCGCTTTCTCGATGGCTTGTCGAGTGGACTCCAATCCGGCTATTTCAGAAAAGGCATATAAAGTTGGCACGTTGGAAGCAAAACAAAGGCTAATTAACTGAAAGCTGCTTAACCAAATTAAGGTAACTCTGGCCATTGTGGGAAGATATTTATATCCCCTTTAACAATGGCATAATTATTCCACTCCCTCATTAACCAAGCATATAAGAGCCAATTAGCACCAATTAAACAGATGTGTATACACTTAAGTTCAATTATTTATTTAATCAAGAGTCAGTGGCAACATGGTATGTGCTTTTAGTTAAATGAGAGCAGTCTCTGTACATGGGTATAGGGGCTCTTTGCAATTATTTTTGTCAACTGGGTGGAATGTGTGATAAAATCAGACTGGAGGTACAAGTCTGTCTGTCATGCTTTTTTTTAAAAAAAAAAATCCTACCCTTTCTCCAGGGAGCTTAGAAGAGCATACATGTTTGCCTCCGGGCCATTTCAGCCTCAGAACAATCCTGTCAGTTAGGTTAGATGAGTTAAAGAGGCCCAAGGTTACCCAGTGAGCTTTGTGACTTAGACATATTAATCCAGGTCTCTGTGGTCCTAGTCTGACTCCAAACTTTTCACAGCTACCTACCTATTTATCTATTTACTTTATTTATGGCCCACCTTTCTTACTGAGACTCAAGATGGATTATAGATTATTAAAAAAATGTAATCAGACAGCGTAAGATATCCAATCAGGAATGCAACTGGACCAGGTTTACAAAATTAGGTTCACACTCAGAACCTTGTTTGCCATTGGTTTTGTGTGTTCCATCTTTACCATACTGTTCAGATCCTGTATGTGGGGCATTGAGGGAGAGCAGATGGTGAGTGTGTGTGTGTGTGTGGGGGAACTGCTTTGCTTAGCTGTTTTGTAACTGTTTTCTTAAGTGGCCTCCCGAAGAGGGAAGTATGGGAAATGAACTTGGATGCCTGTCTCTGCTAGCCGGCCTGTCATAGATAATGTAACTGTAGGTTCGCAGGTGGGGGGAGGAGGGCTAATGGAGCACATTAGATTTAGGCAGTCTGAGTGAATGGATTGATTGGATAGGTCATGGGGGGGGCTTATTTGAATCATGTATAATTCCAGATCTGGCACCAACCTAGTCAGTTCCGACACAAAATGGTCTTAGCTTGATACATCTCATCTCTCAATAAATAAATCACTGCCAAAAGAATGTTGTTGAGAGCAAGTTTGTTCAAGGGTCAAGGGACATGACATACCATGAATAATACAGAAAATAGATCACAAAAACAGAAGCAAGAATATCTATATCTATATATTTTTTCTCTCAGCTTTCCCATCCTCCATCCATGCCTTTCAGTTGTTATGGGCCATGCTTATTGTTGTGTTTACAGTTGTGTTTACATTGTCACAGCTTATGGCAGTTTTGGCATTGGGATAGATCCTTTTTGGCTGTAGAGGTAGTGTCTTGCATGCCCAGCTTGGGGGCTATTGGCTGTGGGCTCTCACCGCAAGGTGTCTGGTGCCCATATGGGTTTTGCCACCCCTTAGTTTCACCCCCAGCAGTTGGGTTGCCTGATTCACGATCCACCCCCACCCCCATGCTGCACCAATGCTCTATCTATGTGATCAATAGCACATGGTGGTCTGGTTGATTCATTCCTCTCCTTCACTCTTCCTCTATGCCCCTGGTCCCACAAACAGTACAACAGACTAGTAGAAGAAGAAGAAGAAGAAGAGAAGAAATTGGATTTATACGCCACCCTTCACTACCCAAAGGTGTCTCAGAGCAGCTTACAAACTCCTTTCCCTTCCCCTCCCCACAACGGACACCCTGTGAGGTAGGTGGGGCTGAGAGAGCTCTTGACAGAAACTGCTCTTTTTTAAGAACAGCTCTAATCAGAACCACGGCTTGCCCAAGGTCATCCAGCCAGGTGCAAGTGGAGGAGTGGGGAATCAAACCTGGTTCTCCCAGGTTAGAGTCCGCGCACTTAACCACTACACCAAACTGACTACAATCGTGTGACCTTACAAAAGCACCTTCTTGAACTGTTCCATTATACTACAGCCCTCTTTCCAGCCAGCATGATGTAGTAATAGCGGTACACTCTAATCTGTAGCGGTAGACTCTAATCTGGACAACTGAGTTGGATTTCCCACTCATCCACATGAAGCCTGCTGGGTGACCTTGGCCAAGCCATGGTTCTCTCAGAACTCTCTCAGCCCCATGCAGCAGCCCCAAAGAGTCCTTACAAGCTGTGGAAGAGAAGGGGAAAGGAGAAGTAAAGGCTGAAGGACTCTGAATTGTGCCTTTGAGACTTTTGTTATGGGATGATTGGGGGTACTGTTTCTAGACAGTTAAATCTAAGTTTTAAAGAAAAAGTGTTATAAATGTTTGACTCAGTTTATAAAGGGATCAATGACGGGAAGACTTGATGTATCTAAGCTAGTTGGAGGATCTCCTCTCTTGGGCTTTTAGTTAGTAGTGGGTTCTTTACTTTATCCCGTATATGTAGTTTCCCCTCTCTTTTCTTCTGTTGTAGTTTTTTGTAGTGATAAAAAATAATAAAAAATTCCCTCTCGGGGCTAAAAAAAAAAGAACTCTCTCAGCCCCACCTACCTCACAAGATGCCTGTTGTGGGGAGAAGAAGAGAAGGTGATTGTAAGCCACACTGAGATTTCTTAAGGTAGAGAAAAGCAGGGTATAAAAACAAACTCTTATTATGTAAAAAATGTCCTTCTGAGCACTTCTGTTTGGCCTTCAGTCCTCCTCAGGTAGGCTATTTTACAAAGGTGAGGGCCACAACAGAGAAAGCTTGGATATGGGTAATCCAAGAGATTTAGGAGAGGGAAGGAGGGCAGGAGTCATCTCGATATATTCAAAGCCAGCTTCAGAAATCTTGATCTGGTGGCCATTTGGTCTAACATGTCACATCACTTAGGAATCACACCACTTTATGTCAGTGTTCTAGTTAAAAACAAAAGATTTAATTCTGTGTACCCAAGGGCTTTGAGCTTCTTTTTTTCTTGAACAGCAGCCTCCTGTCTTCAATTTTCAAGGCAAAGTTCTTTAGAAATTGACGGGAATTTCAGAAGCAGTTTAAAATATGGTAATGGAGTGTGGAGATGTTGCTTATTCTCCAGCAAACATTAAAATAATGTAGAACTTTTCAACAAACACCAGGGAATGAGGACAACAATTCTACATTTATCTGTTAAGGTTCTAGAAACACAGAAGCAGACCAGTGGAGGTGGTTGTCAAGATTCACTTGGATAGTTCTATAGTTTCAGTGTTCATGGTTGTGACATTCCATTACTAACATTCCCTTGTGATGTTTAGGGATGAGCAAATGTTCCCTTTTTTAGATTTTATAGATTTGTTTGCGTTGTGTGCTTTATGTTTGTCTATATTTTTGTCAACAGTTTCAATTCTCACATTTATCGGTTTTATAGATTTGTTTGCGTTGTGTGCTTATGTTTTTCAGTTTTATTCTCTCTCTCTCTCTCTCTCTCTCTCTCTCTCTCTCTAATCACACATACGTATTGTTTTTGAGGTCAATTTATTGATGCACAAATAATGTTGTAAAAGGACAGTGTAAAAAAACAGAAGATGGTGCAAAAATTTTAAAAATGAGTTTGATTTACACAAGAAAGAAAGCAAATTGAAATAGGGATTGTCAGAATAAATAAGAAAGGTGAGAAATTATGAAATTAGGGATGTTTGACAATCACCATTTGGGATATTCACTGTAACACATATTAATAAGGAGAAATCTGGTCAAAATACACACCTT
The DNA here is from genome assembly GCF_001447785.1 of Gekko japonicus. NCBI lineage: Eukaryota > Metazoa > Chordata > Lepidosauria > Squamata > Gekkonidae > Gekko > Gekko japonicus. The sequence continues at coordinate 317,908 of NW_015170897.1, read as the reverse complement.
TAAAATGCATGTGAGGGGTTGGGGATTTGGATTTCTGGTCCGAAATTAGAGGTTGGGTCTTTAAAAAAAAATTCATATCATATAAATAATTCTAAAGTTGGCTCCACGATACAGAGCAAGAAGTCCACACAATGTGGACCACAAATGGATGGGAGGGGTGTTTCTGAACGTATTGGGGGGACCCCAGGTTTGCAGAAAAATTCATAACAAAAAATATCAACCATGATCTCCCAAGACCACATGAGATATGAGCAGTGTTCCCTCTGAGTTAGTGTGAGCTAGCTCACAGTTTTTTAGCCTCTGGCTCACACATTTTTGCCTTAGCTCAGGAAGGATGGCTCCAGAGTCAACTAATTTGTGCAGTAGCCAAATAGCTCGCTCACAACTTTACTGCCAGCAGCTCACAAAGCAGAATTTTTGCTCACAAGACTCCACAGCTTAGAGGGAGCATTGGATATGAGATGTCTGCTGCTATCGTTGGGTTACTAGACAATACCAACAAACTTTGCTGAGGCCAAAAGAAGTAGGTAGTTGAGTAGGTGGGAGGGAAGGCTACAAGGAAAGGGTGCAGAAGAAGGGATGGAAAGGGAAAATTGACAACAGGGAGTAGGCAGAAAAATGTAGGTTGGTGGTTTTGAAAGGAAACGAAAGAGGCTGGATTGCTGCGAGGGAGAGAGAAGGAGGGATAGGAAGGAAAGTTCAAGAGTTTAGTGGTAACAGAAAAAGATGGGAAGGTAGATGGGAGGGGAGTGAGGAAAGGGGAGAGGACTGTAAAGGATCTGCTAGGGGGAGGGAAGGGGGAAAGTATAGGGGGGAGGACCAGCAGAGCAAAAATGTGGATTCCTCCTGTGAATTCTCACAGGTCTTCTGCTTGTGCAATTTTATTTTTCCAAATTTCTTTTAGTGCTTGTTTAAAACTCAAATGAAAATTCAAAGCACTTCACTAAAACACATGGCAATGGAAAGTAACCGTGGCTGCAATTAACCTTTCAAAATATATGATTACATCACTACAAAGAAAGAGTCTTCTCCTACAAAATGTGCCAGTTTCAAATGAGTGCACATAAGAAGCAACACATATCCAAGGAACTAACTTCCTCAAGCTTGATTTTTCATACAGGTACCAAACTGTGACTTCTCATTATAACGAGTTTTTTTTTTTCAAAAAAGGAAGCAAGAATTCTGTCCTCCAGCTAAAACCTTGAAAATCCCATAAAAAGACTCATGCATTCATGCATAATTAGTAGGGGTCAGCAGATCAAACGTATTAATGGAAAGTACATTTTAATTCTCATAAACTGGTTGGAGGAGTTTCATTCTGCTTTGCACATTAGGCAGCTTAATCATACTGTACAACCTTATAAGAGAGAATGAACTGACAGGAGGAGATACTGGTGCATAGGACGCACCTTTGTCAGCAGAAGAAAGGCTCACAGCCAGGGGCTGGGGGACCACTTGTGCCTAGGGGGAAGGGGGGAAGCAAGGGTGATTTGGGGCAAGCAGCTTCCTGCAGCCTGGCACTGAGTCAGCCCATCATGGAATGGGTGGGGCATGCAGACCTGCAGGCTTGTCACGGCACAGAGCTCGGATTGAGAGGAGCAGGCTGAAGAGGTGCTTGGCATTCAGCCACTCTCTCTTGGCAAAGAGGGGGTTTCATTTGCACCCACTGCTAAAACAGAGGACAAAAGTGCAGTCTGCCAGTATCTCTTTTCTGTGCCGTTCCTAATGTGTAGGACGTACCTTGTCTTTAGAAGCCACTTTGTTCCCCATAGACGTCCAATCCCCCTTTCTCCGTGTAAAGGGATAAAAATGTGCATATACAAAAACTGTCCTATGGTGTACTGCATTTTGTAATGTGTGTTGATTTTCTTTCAGCTTTGCTATGCAAAGTGACACCCACCAATGAGGTAAACATATGTCAGCTGAGGCTGTGAGCGGGTTCTTCCAGGTTACCCCACCATTCAATTATTCAGTCTACCATACACCTCCATTATCAGCGATGTGGGGCATCTGTTGGGTTGGCCATAGTATGGGAAGGAGCAGTGACAGTGATTAAACTGGGACGATCTGTACTGCACTCTCCATGGTGTTAGGGATTCCCTGTCATAAGGGACTCTTCCAGTGTTCCCTCTAAGCTGTTAGTGTATGAGCTAGCTCATGGTTTTTTAGCCTCCAGCTCACACATTTTTTGTCTTCGCTCAGGAAGGATGGCTCCGGAGCAAACTAATTTATGCAGCAGCCAGGTTGCTCGCTCACAACTTTAATACTGGCATTAAAGTTGTGAGGGAGCAATCTGGCTACTGCATAAATTAATTTCCTCTGGAGCCATCCTTCCTGAGCTAAGACAAAAATATGTAAGCTGGAGGCTAAAAAAACTGTGAGCTAGCTCACACTAACTCGGTTTAGAGGAAACACTGCTTGCAACAGAATGTCACATCTGTGAACATGGAAGGTATGGAATTCTCCAAATGAATCCTGACAACAGTCTCCAACAGTTCTGTGTTTTTAGAAATTCAGCGGATAAATGTAGGATTGCTATCCTCATCCCCTGGTGTTTGTTGAAGTGTTATACACTGTGGACATTTGCTGGAGAATAAACAACACCCCCCACCCCCTATTACCATATTATAAACTGCTTCTGAAATTCCAGCTAATTTCTAAAGGGCTTTGCCTTGCAGCATGAAGCCGGGAGGCTGCTGTTCAGGAAAAAAGGAAGTTCAGAGCCCTTGCATACAAAGAAACTTTGGCTTTTCCTCATCCTCTGCTGTCATCTTTGCCACTTGTTGAGAAAAATCAATAAAATAAGAAGAGATGTTTTTATCCTTTCTGTTTGGTTTGTCGGTCTGTTCTTGCTTTTCCCATTTCCATGGATGACTCAGTGTTTGTTCTTGGGTCTGATTAAAAAGTGGTGTTGGGTCTGATTTTTGCTTGGGCCTCATTAAAAATACGTTGCACACACGTTTTCCGCCTACCCACTCATGCCCCATTTCTTCAATGTACCTGACAAGAAACAAAATGACTTACAAAAGAGGAGGGTTTTTTGTCTCACTCCTGTTGCACGGCTTGTCTTTCTAGTGTTTCAGATTTGCCCATTTACTTCCCTGTGGGCTCCCAAAGTCAAGTGTGTTCTTATATGTTCAGTATATTTCATTTATGTGTTCTCAACACTGGCACCTGATTACTGTAGTCTGATTTAGTAAATTCTGACTATGCTGAATGCCACCAGCTGTGCAGGAACAAAAGCAGTGCATGCTCACTAACATAGCAGACTTTAAATGATGCTTAATGATGACCGCGGGGCATACATCATCCCAACAGGCCAACAAATTGTGAGCACAAGTCAATGGCACCTTCTCGGTCAGCTGCAATATTGAATGCCACCCCTGCCATGGGACAGTCTCTGCCACAGGCCATCTGGGGCAGCTGCCCTGGTGTCCAGGCTGGGCAGGACCCTGACTGTTCACAGCTCTCCCCATGATGGATGGGCAAAGAACAGGGAGGGCAGATTCCCACCACTGCACGTGCCTGTCCCCTCGGCAGCTGGCTTGAGGGCCACCCCTTGCTTGGGCCTGGAGAGGGATCTGGCAGGGGGAAGCAGCAAGAAATGGGGGAACAATCGGGTGTAGTGGTTTCAGGCCCTATCCTGGTTTTTTGCCCAGAGCCTGAAGCACTAAAACCATCCCTGCATAGCATGCATACAAAACTACTAAAAATGCTTCCCATTTTGAATTGTGAGCAAATCACTGAGGCAATAGCTTGGGATGTTCAACCTGACAGCAAACAAGCAGTACAAAAAAGTAAACTCGATTCTTGAATATCTGTTTTGAAAATACTATAACATTCGTGACATCTGCATACCAAAGACTTCCTCTTGAATTAAAAGGTGTCAAGTAGCAGATGCAAGAAAAAAACCTGGGTGATTTTGCACTAGAGTTGCCTCGCAGCGCAGCCGCCATTTGCCCCGACACAAACATGTTAATTTCACACCCGAGGCTGCGGGGCTGCATTTTGACTCGCGGCTTCGCCCGATTTCCTCTGCAGTTTCATGATCCTGGTTTTTAAGGATCACAAAACTGTGGAGGAAATCGGGTGAAGCCGCTGGTCAAATGCAGCCCCGCAGCCTCGGGTGTGAAATTAACATGTTTGTGTCGGGGCAAACGGGGCTGCGCCACGAGGCAGCTCTAGTGCAAAATCGCCCCCTGTGTCTATTTGACAACCTGGAAAGTCAGTGCCAGTCAAAGCAGACAATAGTAAGCTACGCAGATTTGACTCAATATAAGGCATCTTCATATGTTTATGGTGTCCCTCCATAGAACTAATCCACAAGTGTGTAAAGAGAAACTCACTACAATGTTAGCAAGCCAGCCAAGACACTGACAGTTTAACAGGTCACAGTCGCCCAGTTCACAAGTTGAACATGTGCAATCAATGTATGGTGTATTCCAGGGGTCCACAACCTTTTTGAACCTGTGGAACTTTTGGAATTCTGATACAGTGTGGTGAGTGCAGGCACAAAATGTTTGCCACACAAGGAAAAGCCAGTCAAAAAATGGTTGCCATACCTTACCTTCATTTACACAATGAAGACCCTTGTGTTGTGGTGGCAGCTGCTGCCCAAACATTTTTTTTAAAAATCTGCACAGCCAATCAAATCTCCAGTGGCCAATTAGAAGCCTTGCAGGGCAAAAGCCCCACCTGGCCCTGCCCACTTTCTGAAACACTTAGCCAGTCACTGAAAGATGTTGATGGGCACCACAGGCACCATGTTGGGAGACTTCTGGTATATATACTTCCTTGCAGAAAGTTACGCTGCTCAGAAAAATGAAAGCTAGATATTTAGTGACTGAAAGAAAGATGGCTGTGCCAAAGACATTACAGCCCTTCCCCTGTATTTTCTCAGGCCCACATAATCTTTCTACATTTATGAACCCCTGTTTAATCTTCAGATGATATGAGATAAATTTGAATGATTTTTTTTAAATTGTGTTTTTTAAAAAATATTGTGTGCTACTTTAGATTTGAAGTGTATGAGAAAAGTGAGGGTACACGCACAACTCACTTTTCTCATACGCTTCAAATCCAGAGTAGCATACATATACATGCATATACATGTGTGTGTGTGTATAACAAATAAAGAAGAAATTATTCCCAAGGCATAATTTATAATACCATGAATATAGAATACAGCTGAGTATGCTAAATTTTGGCTTTTTTTAGATGTTGAAAAAGCCTTTGATACACATGAATGGTTTTTTTAAGTGCTTGCCTTGAGGCATTTCACATGGGGACATTTTTAATATGGACTATATATGAAAAATATAGTGCTAAATAGTTGATAAATGGATTTATCTCTTGAGTCTTTCTGTATATGCTGTGGAACAAGACAAAGCGGCCTGTTACCTCTTCTGTCTCCCTGCCCACATATTCATGGAACTCACTACAATATATATTAAACATAATAATAACCTTATGAAAGTAGTAACTTAATAATAATAACCTTATACAAGTAGTATGTGTGCGTGTGTGTCTCTGTGTGTGTATTGTAATACACAATTCATCAGTGGAGTTGCATAGCTTGATTAATGAATATAATTATATTTCAGTTATAAGATAAATAAATATAAAATTGAAGTTACAGTAATAAAAGTGTGTGTAAGTGTGTGTGTAACATTTCTGCTACATAATTCTCCATAATTCATATGTGCAATATAATCTTATTAGAATCTGATTAATAAAAATAGTGAATAAAGAAGTAGCTAATAAAATAGGAATAAGTCTCCCCTTCTTTCAAATCCTTCAAATTAGATTGTTGTGATGTTAATATTGAACACAGTTAAATTCAAAGACTGAATGACTGGGGGAGGGGAAGAAGGAGGAGGACGAGGACGACGACAACAACAACGACGATGACTTGTTTTTAAATCTATCATTTTTAAGAATCTTAGTTTAGCAAACAGTATAGGTAGAAGAGAGGTCTTTAAGGTGATGTGTCTGGTGCTGTTTGGCATTTTCTACTTCCTAGATTATCTTTGTTTAATCTGAACATTAAGATAGTCAAGCAAGTCAAGCAAGCAGACAAGGTTATTTCTTCACACGTTACATACATATTTCTTCACACGTCAAAAACACTGGAACTAAATAGCAATGGGAATGCTTATAATAAAATGTTTAGTATTTATCTACATGTTGATTTCCCCATTATCTGTTGAATATTGGAAAAAGTCATTCCTTACGAACCCTTATAATATGCTTCATAGTGGGTTTTTTTTTTGTTACATGCTAGAAAGTAAGATCTGAACTAATGAAAACTGAATGACTTAGGAAACTGTGGGATAGATCTACTTTGGCTAATCTCACAGCCTTCCAGAGATCATCTCAATAAAGCATAAGGGATGCATAGGTTTCACAGCTGCAAATCATCTATCAATGGAATTGCTCATTCTTAATATAAATTTTGATTGAATTCAATTTGACAGCTTTGTGTTCTCTTTACATTTTAAACTTAATGATTATATACAAAAACATATGCATGTGTTTGTATATCTATGTCTTTTGTAAAACATTTGAGAATCAGAAAGCAAGATCTTTGATTAACAGCCTTCTGATCCACTGGATAAATGAAATTTGAAAGGTAATAATTAGACTGGTAATTACTTAGACTTCAATCGCTTATGTTTTCTATTCCCCCTGTTTCTGGGCAGTAGGAGCAATGACTCATTAATAATAATAAAGTCATTTAACCCTGCAGGCACATTACAAGGAGAATGATGCCATTTGTCATCAACGCAAATGGAACAATCATTGGAGGGTACAAAAAAGACCACTGTTTCATATTCATGGCAAAGGATAAAAAGGACACTTGGCACTTATTGTTAACATGACATCCCAATCTGCTTCATAATTATCAATAAACATAAGGGAACAGCAAGTGGTGTATAAGGTACTACTAATGGGATATTATCCTACAGTGACATTTCCATAATCAGGTTACAGCCACTGTATATGTACATACAAGGCAGCATTTTCTGTTCTTGAAACTTGACATATCCACATGAATCCCTGAGCTAGAAATGAATCACATTCTGCAGTCAAGAGCATTTCTTTCATGGGTGAAGGACCTCGATTGTCATACATTGAAGAGCTTCACTTTGCCGAATTTCATACAACTTTTCAAGAAGGAAATGGGCAGCTTCTTTCCTACTTCTCCTGTTTAACAACTAAGAATGATTTCAGATTTATCAGCCCAGCTGTTTTATCCCCCAACCGTCCCCTTCAATTTTGCATCTTCCTTGTGGACACTGAACCTGTGGTCCACATGCCATTTTCTATTTCCTGGGAGCAGTCCCCCCCCATGTACTATAACGGCTGGTCTAGTGATCATAATAAATTCTGATGAAAGCTATATAATGTATACATATTTCAACATAATTTGGGGTCAATACATCAGCATGTATAAATGGCATGTATTGTATTTGTCAATACTGTAAAAAATTGCCTACAAAACTGATAGAGATGGATACACAGTTTAAAGTACTATATACCCAACAGTGAAAAGTGAGGCATGAAAACCAGGGGTCATTTCCTGTGGGAGCGCACAGGAGCGGAGTTCCAGCAGTAAGGAGCCCAGGGGGCGGGCACATGCAACAAGCCCCACCCCCAGCTCCCAGCAGCCCTCAGTTGGGCCACGAGGAGCCAGAAGCAGCCAGGTAAGTTGCAGAGCCCCTCCCCGGCCCGCCTTAAGGTACAAGCTCTCCCTCCTCTGCGAGGACAGATCTGCACGTTCCCTCCCCCTAATAGCTAACAATCCAAAACAGTCCAGTGGAGTCTAAGCAGTGGGTGTTGCCTTCTGACAAATTTCCGGTGATGTCAGGGGGTGTGGCATATGCAAATAAGTTATGCTAATGTTATGCTAATGAGCTCCTGCACCTCTTTTTCTACGAAATGACCCCTGATGAAAGCTATTAACAATATAAAGAGAAGTGAAGTAGGGGACATTTGCTCACATCTGTTAACAACTCAAACCCACACCCAGCCTTGGGACAGAATCAACACGATCCCCAAAACTTCCAGTATAGCTCTCAATCTCAAGTACTCACCTGTTATTATGCCATTCAGTTGCTCATTCCTGTTTGTGAGCCATAGAACAGTCAAACCACTGAGCAATGGGCTTAGACTGGAATACAGGACTGCACTTTAGGAAAAAATAGTACCTACAACACTCTGATTGACCTCTAATGCAATTCACACTGACAAGAAAGGGGGTTATAGGGCTACTGCATCTATGAAGGCCTAACTAAATATGACATTAGATTCCACTGACTGGAACAACAGATGTGCAATTTGTAAAGCAGTGGTGGTGAGGGTCCTGATCTGGATCAGGTCCACGGTGATGTAAAAGGGGGGGGTATTAACATTTGCCCCATATGCTGTTTCTCCAATGGAAAGGGCCTACCCAAGACTGCTTTAACCCTCAGTAGGGGTGCCAAAGACAGGCAAAATACAAGGAGAATCTCCCCCCCCCCTGAAGCAGGACTTAAAGAAGTGTGGTGTGGCAGAGGATTTATGATTGCAGAAATAGCATGGGGGAGGTGAAAGTTACTCCTTCTTCAGAACCCTGACTCAGTCCAGATTGGGCCAACTCATGGCTGCTTTTAGGAAGAAATTATACTAATGGAGTTCCAATCACAGAATTCCAAAGTCAATTTAAACTTGGCCATGATGGAGAAGCTCAAGTATGTAATAAGGGAAGTCTTAAAGCATCGGTTGCTGTTTATACCAGAAAAAGTTAATTAGTCCTGTTTTCTTTACTTCTGCTCGTATGGGGTTGAATGTATTGGGACAGTCAACACTGCTGGCCTCTGAGACTTACTCACTCACTGCCAGACAGGGACTCTATTAGTAGTTGGTTGCTAACCAGGGCCCTGTGATCTAGCTAACTCACAGCTTGACTACTGCATCTCCACCTTCACCTTTCCATCCCATTTCCCTGTTTTTCATCTTCAGCCAGTTGCATGTTGCTCTAAGAATTGCTACGCTGAGTCCAAAATGAATGGTTTATCTGTGTTACCTTTTGATTATAGTCAGCCCAGTGTCCCAGAGAACTTCATATGCTGGCGATAGCCCACCCTTACTCCTCCACTCTCAGCAGTCCTTTATGTCTAAATACTGGTATGAATCCTGCCCATCAAGACAGCAAGGACTCCTTGTAGCTTCTCTATTCATTCTTATATCACTGCATTTGGACACTGCCACATCCAGGGCTATTTTGGGGCAGGAACGCACAGGAACGGAGTTCCGGCTGGCTCCCAAGTTGGCCACGCCCAGCAGAAACTCATTAGCATAATAGGCCACACCCAACAGCAGAAACTCATTAGGATTGGCTACATTAGGGGTGCAAAGGAGTTCCTGCTACAAAAAAAGCCCTGGGTTTTGACAACAAACAAGGTAAAAAGAATAACAAGCAAAAGGTGGGTGTGGCTGGATAACCACACTTCTGGTAGCATGGGGGTGTGGCCTAATGTGCTAATGAGCTGTGCTCTCAGGGGTATGGCCTAATATGCTAATGAGTGCATGTTGTTGGGTGTGGCCTATTATGCTAATGAGTTCCTGCTGGGCTTTTTCTACAAAAAAAGCCCTGGCCACATCTATGTACAGTGGTCATTTTAAATAACGTTCAACTAAACAATGTCTAAAATGAAATCCCAAAGCAAACAGTTTGGAGGTTTTGCCTCAGATATAATCTGTAGAAAATATGAGTGAAGCAAAAAAGAGTTTCAAATTCATTTCTCCCATAGGGTCCTGATCCCAAACTTTAAACATTACTTGGTTGTGCAAGAATTCAACAGTCTAGTGGCATAGAGGGAGTAGATGCACTTCACTAAGAGGTCGAGGTCCCATGGCCACAGATCAAACTGCATTTTTCATAAGAAGTAATAGTGTGTGGTTTCCCTCCCTTTTTGTCAAATGGGCAGTTTCATTGAGAAGCACCCTCAAGATAGTAAACTGCATTCTTGACCAAGCTCCACTACTGCATTCTTGACCAAGCACACACAACAAAAGAAACCCTCCAAAATTAACCATTATATTGGGTAACCCACCTCCTCTTACAGTCATGACCTCTCAATGGTACTTAGCAAAGAGAAAATAAATGTAACAGGTTTTTTAAATGTAATGTTAATTGTCCTCTGTAATAATTGTCTCTTCACTAAATAATGGCACTTCTATGGAATCATGAGAGTCCATTCATTTCTGTATGTAAAATGAGAGATGTTACACTTGTTCAGCATTTAGCCTAATTAAGAGCATCTATTATCCCTAATACTCCTGAAAAGTAGTTGGGGCCCAAGACTCTATGCAGACTTATTGTACACTGTAATAGGCTTTCAGAATATAGTTAATTCAATCCTCTCTAATATTTCAACATTTACTTAATTTATGAATGGTGTACTTTGATTTTGTGGGGGTTTGCCTCTTTTTTAAAGAGACGCACTTGGGATTTAGGAAAAGACATTTTGTCACCTTCGGTGCATTACTGTGAGTGGCTTTCTAGGTACTGGAGGATGGAACTAGATATGAAACCGACTCTGTGGTTTCAAATCAATTGATGTCCTTGAAAGAGATGGAGAAACTGTCAGCATAACGACTTTCACTAAGCATTACTGGGACGTGGGGATGCAGTTCTTAGTGGCAGCTCCACGTCTGCTGTAATACCAGTTTCTGCTCTGACAGAATTCCCATGCAGTCAACAAAGATGCTTATAATCAGGGTCGTACACAAACACACACACAAAATATTGGCTTTAGATTATTTCCATTTTTAAAGTTATTTTTGTGATATGTGCTATCAGTACTACTATTCATATTATGCTCCTCCTTTCTCCCTCCTGCCCTTACCAAGTGGTTGGGTTCAGGGGCCATGGGCTGCTTCCACTGAATTGCCCAACACAGGGAATGAGAGGCAAAATCCCTCTCCCTATCAGAGTCCCCCAGTATCTTGGATGCCCTGATAGTCTGAGGTGCCATCGTTTGGTGCTTGCTAAACAAAGTCAAGCACCCTGAGACTGCCATAATAACATGTCATGCCAGATGCATCACGATCTCACAGAAAAATGACAGAGAGAGATACAATCCCATGTCCCCACCACCTGCTGAGCACCAGGTCTATCCCTAGCATCACCTCTGGCTCATACAGTAAGGGGAGGGAGGAAAAAGCTTTCATATCAGTTATATTTCCTTCTCCCCTGCTTCGCTTCCCCCTCCCCCTGTCCTTCATAAACTCCAAGCCAGACATCGAGATCAGAATATGAACACTGTCAAATGTGGCATTTTAACTCATGCTCAGTATAATTACTCATCAATATAGGCTGTGGTCACACACACTAAATAATCCGCTTTCAATCCACTTCCAACGCGCTGCCCAACTGGATTCTGCCAGTTCACACAGTAAAAACCCAGCTGGAAAGAGCACTGAAAGTGGATTATTTAGTGTGTGTGACTGCAGCCTAATATCCAGAAACTCACCCTTGCTTACCATATGACAGTATAAAAATGGCATTGTATAACAAAGGAAGTATTAGTATGCACAACTTGGCATCCACGTTCAGCTTAAAAATGATCCTCTAGTCCTAAAATACCCTACCAATGAGAATACATTTGGATGACACCGAATGAACAATTGTCATTTGTTCATTGTCGCTCAAACAGAAGCGATGGTACCCAAATCACTGCTGACTCAGCAAACACCATTCAGCCACTTAACAGCACTGTAATGCCAGTAGCACAGCGGGAGGGGGAACGTTCTGTAGCAGAGCATCTGCTTGGCAGGCAGAAGGTCTCAGAGTCCATGCCCAGCATCTTCAGTTAAAGAAAAGATCAGATCATAGGGGATGTAGAAGACCTCTACCTAAGACCCTGGAGGGCTCCTGCCAGACAGACTAGTGTCAGACTCGGGCCCTGGATTTATTGTCTTTGTACTACTAACGCTTAGTTCCGCTTTTGTAACCCTGCTTGTTAGGCACATCTGGTATTGCTCTATGCCCTTATCTTTTGCCCTCGCTGACATGACATTCCTAAGGGGGGCATAAGTGTGAGTGTGATTGTCTGTAGGCAAGGACGCACCATTTGTAACTCTTCTTCACGCAGCCCCCAGGAGGTTCTCAGGTTTTCACATGAGAGTCGGCCTTGGGAGAGATAAGACTTTGAGCATGGCTAGTTAGGTCCTATATCTCTCATGACCGGTAGTAACGCTGGTGTGGGTGACATATGCATGGAATGTGGGACCCCATCATTATTATCAATTCCTTGGCTTGGCATTGCCAGTTCTGAAAAATACATTTGCCTCTACAGTTAACCAAATCTTTACAATAAACTTTCAAACAAAAGAGTCTGTTGAGAGTGGTTCTACTGGGAGTCTGACAACTAGGCAATACTGATCTAGATAGACCAAAGGTCTGATTCATGTAAGGCTGTTTCATGTGTGTTCATTTATTCAAAAGTGACCCTGGGACTTCCACCATTTCTAGCCAGGTTACTAAGTGCGCTCATAACTTAAACGCTTCAGATCTCAGCAAAATATGTAATTAGTTGTATCAAGTACATTTGTCAAATTTATTCCCACACTGCCGTGACCTGGGTAGCCCAGGCAAGCCAGTATGGTGTAGTGGTTAAGTGCACGGACTCTAATCTGGGAGAACCGGGTTTGATTCCCCACTCCTCCACTTGTACCTGGCTGGATGACCTTGGGCAAGCCATAGTTATGATAAGGGCTGTTCTTGAAAAAGAGCAGTCTCTGTCAGAGCTCTCTCAGCCCCACCTACCTCACAGGGTGTCTGTTGTGGGAGGGGGAGGGAAAGGAGTTTATAAGCCGCTCTGAGACACCTTTGGGTAGTGAAGGGTGGGATATAAATCCAATCTCTTTTTCTTCTTCTTCTTCTCCTCAGATCTTGGAAGCTAAGCAGGGCTGACCCTGGAAAGTACTTGGATGGGAGACCTCCAAGGAATACCAGGGCCATGATGCAGAGGCAGGCAGCAAGAATGTCCTTGTATCACCTTTCTGAATGTCCTTGCCTCCCAGCCCCACTAGGGGTCAGTTGTGAATTCCAGGCATGCACACACGCACACAAACACACACAAATACTGGCCTCCCTCATCCTTTGTATACTTGGCCAAATGTACTGATGCTCCCTTCACAACAGTTCTAGTTAACCTGAATCACTCTGGGATTCAGAAGAAAAAGGAAAGAAAACATATACAGTAAGATTAATTCCTTATGAATAAAAAAAATCACAAATCTGAATTTCAGTGACATCAGGATAAAATGCAAAGTAAACGCGGAAGAATAGAATACTATTGCTATTTCTCTTCTCATAAATTGCCGCCATGTGTATTACATGACCTCGGTATGAACTTCAGCATTATGGGGACTTAAACTGTTATTTAGTATAAACAACTGCATCTGAATGTAATCCAATTTTCTCTCCAGAATAAATTTGGATAAAGGAAAAAAACATGTGGAAATAAATATTCTTTAATGCATTCAAATCCAGAAAAACAGCCTCTGTACATGGGTTTATGTTCATTATTAGATAGTTGCATCAAATGGGTGCAGAGAGAACCCTTAAATTTGGGGAGGTGTTTTTTTTTATTGAAGCATCAATCTCATGTTTCTTAAGGAAAGAGGTCTAGTCAGACTGACAAAACAGAAATCTTATGAGCACTGCAATTTTCACATCAATTTCAGGTAAAATGTTTTGAATGACTGTCATTTTTACCCAGTTTGATAAATTACCCCCAAATGGTTGATAATTTAAAGCAGGATAATCCAGATTCCATTGTGCTCCGATCACACTCGATGGTGATATAACAGTTGCCTGAGTAAAATATATATCAACGTGCAGTGTTTGAATAGGTTGGTATTACACTCAAAAGGAATGAATACCCAACTGGTGTTTCCACAGGAAAACTTGTGCTGATTTCATATGTGTGCTAAAAATACTGCTTGCAAGGGCTTTTTACTGTGACCACAGTGGTCAGGCACTGTCAAATGGAGGCCAAGCACCTTTGTAGAAATGTATTCCAGAGACAATCTACAGCAGAATTAACCCAGCCTGCCTCCCAGAGCTTCCAAGGCCAGCATATTCTCATTTTTATGCTGGCTATGATGTTTGTCTTATCAGCACTTCTGTAAAGACACCATGCAACAACCACCTGTTGGGTCATGGCTGCCAGGACTTCAAGGGTAAAAATTGTCCTTAAGGTTTAGGCCACCAGTGGGAGAGGGAGGGGGTAGATATGGGAGGAATGACATTGCACCAAAGGTACAACATCAGTTCTAGTGAATAACTGGAAGTGACATCACTGTGTCTGTGGAACACTCTAGGGTTCCTCTAAAACTGTATGGTTTTACCATAGAGTTTGGAGTGAATCCTAGATTCTCACATCAATACAGTGAAGTCACTTCTAGCACTGTTAGCAGGGATCCAATTTTCCTGCCCATTTTCCTGTCACTGCCATGCCAAGTAGTGGAAGGCAGAGCAGCAGAGGGTGGGAAGTCCGCCACTGCAGCAGGAGACCTGGCAATCCTATGTACATAAAAAGACATTTTTTAGCTGCCATGCTTTCTTCGTTTTCTTTCGTCCCTGACTTTTGCGCAGCAGCACATGCTTGCTTTGCTTAGCTACCGTGGGTAACATAAGGGAGGCGCTCTTTCCCCTGTGCGAACTGGTTCAGCCAGGTGGTGCTATCAGTATAACCTTGAAGGGAAGGGAGGGCTTGGATTCCACTACGGGTGTGAATATTTCTGTTCTCAAGGGATTGGGGTGGGTCTCCTGTTCATGATGTAATATCCCGCTGGGAGAATTCCCATGCACGCATGCTTGTATTTCATTTGCTTAGCTAGATGCAGCATCAGAGTATATGTATGGAGCCCCTTGCACTAATTGTTATTCCTGACAATGTACCTGTACCACTTGGCAACAGGCCAGTATTCCAATAAAACATAGCCTGCTTGCTGTTGACCCTGACAACCAGTCACAAGTATTAGCCTCAAAAGCCTATTCTAATAACTTCCAACCACACCCCTCAAGCAGCACATAAACTCAAAATACACTTTATTTTAAATTATGAAAGGAACAATAAATTTCAGGGCACAGGAGTTGAATCATAAAGGATGATTATGAACTGGGGAAGTTTGTGTTCTGAGCCCAACATTTTGTAACTTCAATAGTGTCAGTGGAAAAAAAATTAAGGAGTACTCTAGAACAAGTTCAACCTTTTAAGGATGGTCCAAATTAATGGTGTCAGCCCCATCTGGACCTGTGAACTTTATGCTCTCTTTAGCAAGATATGACAGCAATTTAAAAACTTCAAGCACCCCAAGTAACCAAATGACTTGCCTTCCTCAAAGTTCAACACAAGGGCCAAGCAGTAAATTGAAGCTTCTCTGTCCATTAAAGTATTCACCTGTCTGCTGTGGTGTTTCCCACCCCTTTAGCCTTAAAATTCATTCATCTTCCCTCTCAAAATGCCATTAATATGCGTAGTGTTAATTCATTCTAGCCCCGATGCTTCAATTCAGGTTCATGTTAGTAGAATATATTCATCACAAATGATGAGACTTGAAAAGGCAGATTTAGATTCTGACGGAGAATAATTTATCATGGCTGGGAAGAAGCTGCCCACCAACTGGGCTATTTGAAAGCTGCAAGATGAAAATATACTGACTGGAGAGATTTTATAGAGGGAGGGAAAAGAAAGAAATTAAAAGCTAGAGGAGACTGAAATCAGGGTTGGCTTTTTAACAAAAAAAAGTCTCCAGACAAGTTTTATTTCCTTCTAATACTGCCGTAGATTTCTGCAGATCTGAAAAGACACTAGATTCCTTGGTCCTTATTTCAGAACAAGGATAGAAAATTATTTTGAGATAATCTAGGAAAGGGATTGTATGAACCTATGAGGGTCATAGCTAGTTTAATAATGTGAAGAACAAACACACACAAAATGGTGGTGGGGGGATTTTTACCTACTAAAATACAGTATTGACTCACTGGAGCACAGAGCACTGGAGACACTATATCAAATCACTACAGGGTGTTACAGAACTAAGAAAAGAAACAAAAACATGAGGCAACGTTGCACAAGTCACCAGTGCATTCCCTTCTGGGCAATAAATACAAGCCCACTGGAACTCTGAAGGAGAAGTTGGTCAAGGCCATTTCTCCCCATTCCCCAGTTCTTAGCTTGCATGCTTTCTCACAGTGTGTCAGGACTTTTAACCTTTCCTCTCCCAGATGTGAAAGTTCACTTTGACCTATCCTGAAATTGTGTTTGAGTCCTATGTGTGCTTCCCTGTACTTTTCTCCAAACATACCAAGGTGCACATCCCTAAACTTTTATGGCCTGGGAGGTAGGCAAATGGTCATCTTCATCCCATGTTTCTTCATATATGCCTCCCTTAGAGAGGGGGTGGTCTCCCCTACCTTGAAGTGGGCAGTAAGTTCATCCACTCCTAAAGAAACCTCCTCTGGACCTAGGAGAGTTGAGTAACTACCACGCAGTCACAAATGTGCCAGTCTTTAGCAATGTGACTATGTGCAGTAGCTGGGTAATTTCAGGGATTTCTGAATGAAATGGATTGTTTGGATCCCTTCCAGTCTGTTTTCTGGCCTGGCTTTGGGACTAGGGTTGCCAGTCCCCAGGTGGGAATGGGGGATCCCCCAATTTTGTGGCTTCCTGCCCGCCCCAACACCCATAACCCCGCATGACATCCCCAACGTGAGGACATTTTGTACATTATGAAAAGACAATCTGAGCTCTAAATACAAAGCACTTGGGGGAAGGCTTTTGATACCATCCATCATGGGATCCTTCTGGACCACGTTTTGGGTTTGGGACTGGGTGGCACTGTTTTGTGGTGGGTTTCCTCCTACTTTGAAGGTGAATTTCAGAATGTGGTGCTGAAGGGCTGCTGCTTGGCCCCTTGGCCTCTGGGGTCCCACAAGGTTCAGTCTTGTCTGTGCTTTTTAACATCTATGTGAATCCACTGGGAGAGATCATCCAGAGATTTTGGCTAAGTTGCCACCAATATTTGGATGACATTCAACTCTTTCTCATGCTTCAAGAAGATACTAGAGAGGCTGTGCAAACCATGAACAGGTGCCTGGAGGCAGTTTGGGGGATGGACGAGGGCTAACAAGCTGAAATCCTGACAATATACAGGTGCTTCTGATGGAGGGAAAAGTCTGGCTGAGAAACTGGGATATCTCTAGCTCTGGATGTGGTTACACACCCTCTAAAGGAGCAGGTTCATAGCTTGTGGGTACAACTGGACTCAGGCCTCCTGTTGGATAAACAGGTGGCAGTCGTTGCCAGGGGCACCTTCTACCAGCTTTGGCTGGTGAGTCATCTGCAGCCATTCCTGGAAATATCTTGCCACTGTGGCACATGCCCTGGTAACATCTAGATTAGATTACTTCAATGCAGCCTACATCAGGCTGCCTTTGAAGACTGTCCAGAAGCTACAGTTTGTAGAAAATGTTGCAGGTAGAACAATGACTGCAGTAAGTTGTAGGGATCATATCACTTCCATCTTGTTTCTTCTGCACTGGCATCAGTTTGCTTCCAGGCCCAATTCAAGGTACTGGTCTGTGTCTGCATGTGTATAAAGTGCCATCAAGTGATTAAGCAGAGGTGGTTTGCCATTGCCTTCCTCTACAAAGTCTTTCTTAGTGGTCTCCCATCCAAGTTCCAACCTTGCTTAAATTCTGAGATCTGATTAGATTGGGCTACACTATACAATTTCATATGCCCAAGTGCTGGTATTGATGTTTAATGCCTTATATGTCCTGGGGCCAGTATATCTGAAGGACACTGAGTCTACCCTACCACTCCTGTCATCTTCAGAGGCCCTGCTTTGGGTGTCTCCACCATTTGATTGCTAGATGGTTGGCACCCCGAGAAAGGGCTTTCTTGGTTGTGGTGTCAAAACTCTGGAACACACTCCTTAGGGAGATTCATCTGCCACCCTTTACTCTTGTTTTCCACCAGCAAGTGAAGACTTCCATTCCCTCACTAACTCTTATTAGCTCTCCTGTTTCATGTGTTTATATGTTTATATTATGTTTCTGACAGAAATCTCAAAACTATGCTATCTGCATAGGAGTGCCCTTGACAAAAATGTTGAAACTTCAGCTAGTTAAAAATCTGGTGGCTCACCTATGATCATGGTCTGAGTATAATGTGTGTGTTACACCTATGCTCTTCATTGGATGCCTATAATTTTCTGAGAGTGCATTTCCAAGTATGAATTGTCCTTTGTGGCCTAGGACACAAATTTCTACAGGACCCATTAGGTGCCCCTTGCAAAAAACCCTTTCAACCAAACACGTTCTGTCAAGTATTCTATCTTGTGAACAAGTGAAATCAACAGCTGGGGCTCTAGAAGCTTTTCAGTGTTGCATTCCACTTGGTGGAATGGCCCAAACAATGACAAAAAGACCCCTCTGTTTTGGACTTTCTGGAAACTCTGCAAAGTGGGGTTACTTAGATGGGCCAATAGTTTATAGTTGGAATCTATGTGTGTTTTTAAGTGGGATAGTTGTGACTATAATGTTTTATTGTGACTTCTAATGAACATCATAACTCAGTTCGAGTCCCTTTGGGAGAAAAGAAGGTTAAAAGTGCTACAAGTGAATAAACAAATTAGTATTCTCTATTTCATTTCTTTTTATATTATTGTACTTTTTCATAAGGGATTTTGGTTCTCTACTTTTTACTGTTTGCTTTGTAGTTATGTATGCCTTGTCAGAGCAGCTTTTTAATGAACATTACAAGGTATTCATGCACATGGTTTATGTTATCTATATATATAAAAGAAAGTCCCCTCACGATAAAATCAATGTCCAGGCCAAACCCCTGAACCTAGAAACACTAAATTTGGCGAGAGCGCTCCTACCATGAAATGCTCAATAAGAAGGGATTTTTAGAAATTTGACCCCTGGGGGGGTCAAAAGAGTTAAAATGTGCTCCCCCATTGCTTCCTATGTGGCCGCCAGGCTGCTGCCTCCTTGCATCCCCCACTCTCTGATTGGTCAGCTGCAGAGCTCAGTGTTCTAAGGTAAACCCCCCTCCAGTTATAGGAGACTGCAGAGAGCTAGTGACAGTTGAGGAAATCAGGAATGGCCAACAACCACCTGTGAGGTGCAGCAATGCTGCTGACCCAGACTCTCCGATGGCTTCCAACACACTCCCCCCACCTCCTACACCTGACAGGCAGCTGTCTGTCAGGTGCAGCAGTGGGTGCAGGGTGCTTAAAGCCATCAAGTAGCCCACCCCTGCAGTAACGCCTTAGTGATCCTGGCAGCCCAGCCTCCACAGTGGCTTGCAGTACCCCTCCCCCCTACACTGGATAGGCAGCTGCCTGTCAGGTATAGGAGAGGAGGTGGGATGCTTACAACTGTTGGGGAGACATGCTCAACAGGATTACCTTAGCACTGCTGCTGGCCCAATTTCCCTAATACCTTTAAACACACTCCCCCCAACACCAGACAGGCAGGTGTCTGTCAGGTGTAGGAACAGGGCCAGGGTACTTTAATCCATCAGGGAAGCTGCTCAAGCAGAACCACCTTCGCAATGCTGCTGGGCCAGCCTCCCCAATGGCATTAGACACACTCCCACCCACTATGGAAATATACACCAAATTTGTAGAAAAGTGGTTCCCTGTATTAGGTTATTTAACTTCTCACAATGTGGGTTCTAGAAAATTGATACATATGAACTTGCTTAATATCTGATTGCTTGGATGCTGCTTGGATGCTGTTTTGAATACATAGTTGTGTCCCCCTTCTTAAATGTAACATAAATGAGAAGCATTTTTGTAAAGAAAAAAGGATATGCCCTGCACCCCCACCTTTGTTATATTTATGAATCACCTCATCCCTGCTACTGCACAGCTCTGGGCTATGTACAACCAGAGAAAAAATTAATTAAAAACATTAGTACAACATTAAAGGCAATCAGATGGTGAATAACCAATCCTCATTCCAACTTCCACTGCCAGCTACTTTATGGACAGGGGGGAGGAGGGTAAAATAGATGTAAACAACAGTGAACAGGAATGGTGCCTGCCAAGATGGAACCATTGCTGTCCTCACTAAAATTCAATGCCCAGGCCAAACCCCTGCACCAAGAAACCCAAAATAAGGGGAGTGCATTCCTACCATGATGTCAACCCCCACTACAAAGAGGTTTCTGAGAAACATGACCCCCGAGGGGGGTAAAAAAGAGGCAAAATGTGTTCCCCCAATTGTTTTCCATGTGCCTGGCAGACTGCTACCTCCTTTAATTGGTCAACTGTGCAGCTCAGAGTTCTGAGGTAAAACCTGCCTTTTGCACCCACCTCCCTCTGATTGCTCAGCTGTGGATCTCAATGGTTTTTTGTTTTGTTTCTTTGCCCCTGGAGGGGATTTTTATTGCATTTTCTATAAACTACAAACTACAACGAAAAAATAGGGAGGGAACATCTACATCTATGGAGAAAGGAAAGAAAACCATTACTAACTAAAACCCCAAGTATAAGAAATCATTACATCAGCTTATATAAGTGTTAGTCTAAAATGCTTACATTACATTGAACATAGTCGATTAAGCTAAATTATTTATCTTTTTAACCATTTTTAACTGTTTAAAGACAACCCCAAGAGCATCATTTATATCACATGCTTTAAGGCACCATTCAGAGCCCTTCAGCCTTCACTTTGCTGCCATCTTCTTCTTTCAGAGTCCAGTTCACCGCTAGATTTGCTGTCATCTTCTTCTTTAGCGTCCTCAGCTGGTTCTCCCAGTTGCAATCTCAGGAACTCACGCGCTTTGGAAACAGAGTCAATTTTTTCTTTTTTTGTCCTGCAGTTTGAAAATGACGCCTTCAGGGGTTAACCATCTGTAGTAAATGCTGTTTGTTTATAAAAAAAAGGATTCAGTCTTTGTACTTCTTCCTCTTCTTCCTTATCTCAAATGGGATATCTTTTAAGATCCTGATGGTGTTGCCTCCAATTTTCAGGGGTGTTCCTGTAGTTGCTTTCAGGATAGAATCTCTCACGTGTCTCTTCAAGAATCTAACCACTATCTCGCCAGGCAGATTATTTTTCTTGATGTAAATGGAATAGGCTCTATAGACCACATCCATTTCGCTTATAAGGTATTCCGCTTTTAAATCTGTAACTGGAGCTAATGCATCACTCAAAAGTTGTTTTAGATTCTCATCTTTAAAATCAGGGACACCTTGGAACCGGAGGACC
>NW_015170897.1:296404-296507 GCF_001447785.1 Gekko japonicus | reverse complement strand
GCATCTATTTTCTTTACTTTCTCAGCTGTTTGCTCTGTCTTTTTTGTAGTTTCAGACAGTTGGAGCTGCTGAGTTGCAAAGTTCTGATTTAGAGTTGACAGCT
>NW_015170897.1:295976-296099 GCF_001447785.1 Gekko japonicus | reverse complement strand
CCCTCCTTCGCTCGCTTTTCTCGCCATTCTCGGGGGGGGGGCTTTCTTTTTAAGTTGCCGGTGTTTCGCTTTCACTCGACTCACTGTTCGTTGTTGGTCATACGACTGTGCTCAAAATGTGTT
>NW_015170897.1:294577-294747 GCF_001447785.1 Gekko japonicus | reverse complement strand
TTGAGAACAGTTACAAAAATCAGCGGTTCAAGACTCCTGAATAGACATTTCTCATAACAGCCAGCATGGCAATTGAGTTTATGAATGTTCATGGGGAGATAGTAAAGGACCTTTCTAGGAGCGATTTTGATGCGTGCCTCCCTCATGAACCTGAAGAAATGTCCACCACA
>NW_015170897.1:274164-294492 GCF_001447785.1 Gekko japonicus | reverse complement strand
AATGCTACAAGGAGGAGGTAATTTAGGAATGTGGCAAAGACATTTGCACATAGTACTTTTGAGATGCACTGAGCTGTGCTACAGAGAGGTCCTTCAGTAGAGAAAAAAAGTACGTGTGTCTCACTTCATTTTTTACATTACAGTCTTTTCCATTAGAATTCTCACAACAAATGTTACATTTCAAACTTCACATCATCCCAGTCCAGTTACCTTTATTGGCATGTAACCCTTGCAAACCCATATACAAAAAAACCACCACCACCAACAACCACAGCATAGAATAATACTTGCAAAATACAGAAACAAGGAATTACCAAGTAAGTATACCCATCAATTAAATAAAGGGTGAATAGAAATGGCACCAAAAAGAAATTTAGCAACAGTTTCTGTTATCTCAAGGTTTGGATTATCAAAAAGAATAAGAATCTTTAAGCAATCAGGATATTCTTCTAATTGAGCCAAAATAAAATTTAGAAATTTCAGTCGTAGTGCATGGTAGAAGGGGCACTGCAACACATCATCAATATTATAACTGAATTTATGGAAGATGTAATGTGTAGTGCTGACTAACTGATGTAAAATAATGTTTAAAAACACATCCCGAAAATTTTGTTCAAGGACGTTGAAAATGCCACAGAGTAAGGAACCATGTCTTTGATTCACAGAAAGGGGGAGCAAAATTGAAATGGGGATTTTTTGGAGGGAAGATCAAAGGAACAAGGGTAAGAAATTGGTTTGGGTTGCTAGAAGTTCCAGGCAGACAAGATGCAAAATTGTTGCTTTGGGTGGAAGTCACATGATTCTCACAACGCCAAATTCTAGTCTTATTTTGCTTTCTATTTCCTGAGTTCTTGCCGCAGTTCATTGATGAAAACCACAATCCTTGCTCTCTCTTCCACACAGAGCAACACAGTTCCTAGCAGAGTCCATGCTAAATGGGTTTGGGCTAAATTAAAGAGACCCTTGAACTGCAACAATCGATGCCTTTCATTGATTTTAAGCTTTTGTCTATTTGTAATTGACACGCTAACAAGCCCAAGTTGCCTTTCACAGTCATTAATAATCCTATAAATGAGCCTGGAAGTCTAATCCTCTTTCTGCAAAGGCCCTGTTAACCACAAAGAGTTAATCAATTACTTTAATAAAGGTCACTTTAGAAAAAGGATTCAAGTAAATGAGTTGAGATGAGCAGATATTGGTAGCAGACCCCGGTGAATTCCTAGAGATATAACCCACCTTAACTTAATTAAAGTCAATGACTTAATAAAGTTCTTATTTAGTAAACCAATATCCAAACTTCTCATGACTATTCTAATTTTAATGAACTTCTGTGCACTCTCTTATTCTGTCAACCAGATCAAAATGTAATAAATCCCACTCTCTATTACCAAGCGTAGTATATGGGGGGAGGGGGCTGATTGCCTATATAAAATTTGAGGCACTTACTTTTAATCACACACAGACAAAGGCATCACACATTGCCAAAGCTAAATCACTAATGGTTTCCTCTAAATGCTGGGAAAAAATGGCAGAGAGACCTCTTGGAAATTCATGGTTTCCATCCTGATTCAGATGTTGGGTTTGTTGAATTTTAAGTCAAGGCACATTCTCGGAACAGACAAATGCCAGATTATATATATTTGTTTATATTTTTGTCATGGTTTTGGTGTTCTATGTTTTGCTGTTTATTTTATATAGATATGTTTGGGCTGCCTACACAACTTGTACAACTTTCAAATAGGCAATTTAAAAGTAGAGTGTAAAAATAGGTTATAAAATGCATGTATAAAAGTGTTGCCATTTATATGTGTAATATATATGTAATGTATAAAAATTTGTTTTGATATACAAATAACATAGAAAAATGGAGAAAATTCAGCATCCTGTGGCTATGTCTTTCCCCAAAAATAACAGCTGTGGATAGGCTTTTCGAATCATAAAGATGGTTCAGAAGGCGATTGATCAGCCCTCTTTTCTTCCCACCACAGCCCAATTTGAATCAGGTTTCCACATGGGTGCACTGGAGAGTTCAATATTAGCAGCAATCCATTGATGAACATTATCACATCTAAGGATCAAACATGATGTTTAACATGTGACCGCCAAGAGGACTCGCTGTCAGACAGCAACTGTGAGTTCCCCATGGGCTTCTTATGTCCTGGCCCCACTGGTGGACCTCCTGATGGCACCTGGTATTTTTGGCCACGGTGTGACAGAGTGTTGGACTGGATGGGCCTTTGGCCTGATCCAACGTTGTCGTCTCTTATGTTCTTATGTTAACTCAGTTCCCAAGTGCCGCAGAGCCCTGATTTGAACTGAAACCACAGCAAGGTAAAGGAAAGGCTTCATCCTTCCTCCCTGCACTGTTTTCCTGACCTGAGAGGACTCTGAGAAATGGTGCCATGGGGAAGTCGGAGGCTCCTCTCCCCTGTGCCATTGTCCCAATTCAAAGTGAGCCCCTGTAGTATTTGAGAACTGAGTTCCCACGAGGAACTTGCAGCTGCCATCTGAATGCAAGTTCCCACAGCCATCTCACATGAAAGGCAATATCTAGTTTGGACCTATGACTGACCTACTGGGCATCACTCTAACCAGTGACCAGCTATGTTTGGCCTACTGGGTATCACTAACCAATGCTTAGTTCATGTCACTACCTTCCTCAAAACTCTTTCAGTAGTGGGCTTGGTATAGCAAAGCAGAGTACTCACAACTCAGTCAACCCAAATTTATTGTAAAAAGTCAATGTGAATTCACCTCTCTCAAATGAATTTACCCATCATCTCCGATTGATATGCTAGCGTAGGTAGCAGCAGATGAAAAAGGGATTCTGTTTCTATGCGGCAATCAACTTTCTGCTGATAGATATGGTAACAAAATCATGAGAATCACAATGAATAGGGAAAGCGGTGCTATTGATGGTGAATGCCAGAAAGGTTAACAGAAGACTAAACAAGGCTATGTGTGTGCTGAAACGAGAGGCTTACCTATTCTGCTGCATAAATGCTAAGAATGGGAAGCTAAATAGAAAGTATTGTGAGGAGGGAGGTATGGGGAGCAGAATACCTGAAATCTAGGATGTGCTGCACATAAAGCATGGAATGCTGCTTAGCTCAGTGTTACAAATGGAAAACAATGAAGTATGTCACACTCTCACACACATGAAAAACACAAAAATATCTTGCTAGGGAAAAAAGATCTAGTCACAGATTTGTTACCACTTTGAAAGATATAAGAAATGTTGGTATTGTTTCCATCATAGGTAGCACACTTGCATGACACTGTGACCTTTGAACCCACCCTGTATGAATCAGATTGCTGTCAGTATTGTATACTTAACAGTTCTCAGGGTCTAACTCAATGAGATTTTGGGAGTTCTGCAATCAGATCTTTTTTTGTTAAGTCAGGTATCAGTAGGGTTGCCAGATCCATTTTGCCTGCTGGCGGGGGGATAAGGGGGACATTCTGGGAATGGGAAGTGATGTCGTCTCCATTCCCCCCAAAACAGTGACATCACATGTGACATGCCTGTGTTACCCAGAAGTGACATCAGTGTGTCAGCCATGTTGGGGTGATGCTCTGGATTTTGGGCAAAATCTATGGTAAAATCAGCATCAAACCATAGAGTTTTGCCCAAAATCCAGAATGTCGCCCCCGGATGTCGCCAACATGCTGACATCACTTCCGGGTGACACAGGCATGTTGTGTGCAATGCTGCTGTTTGGGGGGGGGGTTCTCTCGTGCCGGCCAGGAGCCCACAAAATCAAGGGATCTCCTGCCCCCACTGGGCAAATGGCAACCCTAAGTATCAGTCTTCCAAGGTGATGAATTCAATGGAGGCTGCAGCACAAGGAGGGAGGACAGGTTTAATCCTTCCATCCATTCATGGTTTGGCCACCTGGAGCCATCCTCCAACCCCAGCATTGGAAAAGAAAGGAAAAAGACAATCAAAGAGAAGTTGCCTGCTTGCCACTTCTCTTCTGGGGCTACCACCATGTTCAGGACATATTATCTGTCTGCTGCATGTATCACCCTATTGTTGCCATACTGTTTTCTACTGGTGTGATATCATTTTTATCTGCACTGTATCTGCACTCTGTATCATGCCTAATATGCATATGCTTATTCAGATTTCTGTACTCCCAGTTCATTGCTTATTAGATGGCTTCTCATATGTATTGCAACAATTTATGCTGTTTAATCTGTTATAGGCAGGAAATTCCCTGCCTCCTGGTCCTATTGTCTAGTTACAGGAAGTTCTCACCACAGAGTTCCTGTCAATTCCTAGAACTATCTGGAAGTGAGAAGGGATAGCTCTAAGAATTGCTGGAAACTCTATGGTAAGAATATCCTGTAAGTGTGAGAGACTTTATCTTCCTAATTTTTCTTCTGGGAGGGTGCTGGCTGGCAACCCTAGCTGTGAGTCCCAGTGAGAAAGGAAGACTATAAAAGCAGTGAATAATGAAATAAAATAAATAATCAGCTTGCCTGAAGTATCAGCTCAAATTCGCAAAACCATGAGTAGGGAGGCAGCTTAAATCTCTTCTCCCCCTGCACCATCACTCCAATCAGAACCATCAGCGCTGCTTAGCTGTTATTTGACTTTGAAGAAGTAGGGAAGATGGGATCAAAAATCGGCCACGAACATTCTGAATTAGGTTCACGGACAGCACTGAGGCAAAAATTGGAGCTCAAACCTTGGGCCTTCTGCAGGCTGGACATGAGGTCTAATCCTGAACTATGAGACAAACTTCCCAACTGAACTGGTATACAGGGCATGTTCCCTTCATATGCAACAGCCCCAAATGGCAACATGAAACTCTGTGATCCAAACAGACAAGAGAAGGATGACAGTGACAGGACTATTCTGTGGGAAAAGGTAGTCATAAGTTTCCTCCTTAAGGGAAGATGGAAATAAACAGAAGAACATGAGGTTTGTGGGAAGCTTCCAAAACTGCTGAAAGCCTGCAGGTGGTGTTCCATTAGCCGGCCTTGTAAATGGACCCCGCAGGTTTGGTTGTTCATGTAAACTAAACCCTGAAGGATTATCTGCCCCATTCACCACACTTGCATTAGAATGATGAAAGGGATCTGCTTGGATCCCAGCATGGTATTAAGGTTCCTACATGGTAAGTAATTCCATGCCCACTGCAAAGATGCATTTCTCTAGGCTAGCTATAACAACTGGGCATAGCATCACTTTGGGGGAATTTTTAAAATGGTCATGCTTGAAAACTCACAGCTTCATTTTCGAGAACATCTTCATTCTTCACCCACCAGGTTAAGCTGGATATTGCTACTGGTTCTTTTACTTTGTTTAATAACTGAGACACCTGCTATTTAGAAACTTTCAGGATCGATATTAAGAGCAACCAATACTAAGAGCAATATATTCCTTAGGGAATCTCTCCGTTGGTTCACAGTATGGTGAGGTACTACTAGAATGAGCCCCATGGTCATGCACTCCACCTCCCACATCCTCCTGTCACTTACCAATTTTCCATTTAGTTCACTGTTATTTCTGAACTAGCAAACTATGGCTTGCACTTCACTTACAAACTTGGATAGCAACCCAGTTTGTATGCTTTGGATGGGAACTATAGCTGTGTTCAGTCGTTTGAAACTTTTATACTCTACATGCATAAAGAGAAGTAGGATCAAACATGTTGACTCTACCCACAGATGTCTACACACTTTTTGCACACATACAAGCACATGTGTGTAACACTGCTTTGTATGCACCACTAGGAGAATGTATGATATAATGGAAATAGTGAAATACATAGAGTGATAGAGGATAGAGCGATGTAGTTACAGAGTACTAAACAAGGATCTAGACAATCAAGGGTCAGATCCCTACTCAGCCATGAAGTTCACCAGGAGATCTGGATCAGTCACTGTTCTTCTCCCAGTCTAACTCGCCTCACATGGTTGTTGTGAAGACAAAATGGAAGAGAAACCATGTATATCACCCTGAGCTCCTTGGAGGAAGGGTACGATTTAAAAAAGTTAGATAGGGAATTCTCAGAGTCTTAAGAACACAGATGAGACTACACACACATAATTGTGTACAAAGCGTGTTGCAGAATTCATTTATACACACAGGTATCTGGGGAGTTCAGACAGTTGGTATGACATTGATTCCTTCTCCACGTGTAAAATCTGCTATCTGGGGAGTTCAGACAGTTGGTATGACGTTGATTCCTTCTCCACATGTAAAATCTGCCTAGGTCTTGTATTTTGAGCTAAAGCAGCAGAAGGCTCACATAGCACAGATCTATAGTTACAGTCTGAAACAATCCAGTATGTGTTTTATTGCCTCAAGCTGGTTTTTGGAAAATGTAGAAATCCATGTTTGAATTATGTAATTATCTCCATCACAAGTATTCTCTCTCAAGCCCTCACCTCATTTCAGGAGATACTGAGCTCCCAGAAGGAAACCTTGGGGACTCCCATTGTAATGATAGAACCATCTATGCAAGAACAGATCCCTTAAAATTGTCAAGTAATGCACATCGAAAGCAAGAAATTGCAAGTAGATAAATAGGTACCACTTCGGTGGGAAGGTAACAGCGTTCCGTGCGCCTTGGTGTTTAGTCATGCCGGCCACATGACCATGGAAACATCTTTGGACAGTGCTGGCTCTTCGGCTTTGAAATGGAGATGAGCACCGCAACCCTAGAGTTGGATTCGACTGG
Organism: Gekko japonicus; assembly: GCF_001447785.1. Classification (NCBI taxonomy): domain Eukaryota; kingdom Metazoa; phylum Chordata; class Lepidosauria; order Squamata; family Gekkonidae; genus Gekko; species Gekko japonicus. The sequence goes on along the minus strand of NW_015170897.1, from coordinate 287,797 downwards.
CTTTCGAGCAAGGGAACCTTTACCTTTAATGCACATCCATCAGACCATTCAAACTAAATTCACTTGTGGGCAAGTTACAGTCACAATTCCAGTAATGACCACATTAAAAATTCAACCTTCTCTTGGACACACGTGAAGCTGCCTTTTATGGAGTCAGACTATTGACTCACCTAGCCGAGGACTTGTCTGCTCCAGCTGGCAGTGGCTCTCCAAGATCTCAGAGAAAGGATCGTCCCAGCACTGTAACCTGAGAACCTTTCAACTGGAGATGCCAGGGACTGACCATGAGTCCTTCTGTATGAAAACATATGGTAAAAGAAATGTGCTATAAGCATTAGGGATGGGCATGAACCAAGAAAAGAACTGTGGTTCGAGCACAAACCAGGCCGATTCATGGTTTGTTTGGTCGTGTCATTCCTGAATCCAAAAAAGAACTGCCTTTTTCCCATGAAGGTTCATCTGGTTCGTTAGAGTGGTTCATTCTCCAGACAGCCTGTTTGTTGCCAATTCAATCACTTCCTAGGCAACGTTTGGGGTGGACATGTGGAGAGCCCTAGAAACACGCATATCAGTTGTCCATAGCTTGATTGGCAGCTCAGGAGCCAACCATGGAGCTCACACACACCCCACACCCACACACCCCACACCCTTACTCAGCTGCTTTCACTTTGCAGCAAGAAGAGAGAGTAGTTGTTGTGTGACAGCGAGTTAGGAAGAATTGCTTGCTGTATGGCTGATTTAAGGTGAGGCTAGAGCTGAGCTGAGCTTTTCCGGGGGCGCTATAACTAATGTTCCCTCTATGCTGTGGAGTCCTGTGAACAAAAATTCTACTTTGTGAGCTACTGGCATTAAAGTTGTGAGCAGGTGATTTGGCCACCCGGAGCTATCCTTCCTGAGCGAAGACAAAAATGTGTGAGCCGGGGGCTAAAAAACGGTGAGCTAGCTCCCACTAACTCAGCTTACAGGGAACATTGGCTATAACTCAGACATCCCAAATCCAATCTTTGCCAAACTTGGATGGAAGGTGGAGGACAGCCTGCTGAAGACTCCCTGTAAGTTTTGCATCTCTAACTTATGATGGGGCTTTTCTACCACCTCCCAAACTGAATGAACCATGAACCGGTTCGGGAAATGGGAAAAGTTTGTGAAAGTTTGTGGTTCATGTAATCAAATGAACCACGAACCACCATTTTCCTGGTTCGTGCCCATACCTAATAGGCATGCATGTTGACATGGTTGATGAGTGAAGTGGTGAGTTGTTCTGGGCTTCATCTGGAGGTTTATGAGAACTAAGGAAAGTTTGGGCAGGATGCAGCTCATGACCAGCTTACCAAGTAGCCACATGCATGCTGCAGTTAATACTTGATAAATGCCTCACCAATATGCAATAACAGTAGGCCACTATTATTTTAAACTTGCCCATGGGAAAGCACAATAATTGTGTTGCTAAATGGCACACATAATGAGAATGAAACAGCCACCCTATTGAATCAGACCAATGGTCCATCTAGGCAAATGTCCTGTTTACAGAGTGTTCCCCCGAAGTCTAGGTAGCAGGTCATGGAGGTCAAGGCCTCCCTATGTTGCTGTCTCTTCCAGTACTAGCACTCAGAAGTCTATTGCCTCTGAGTATGGGAAGCTGAGAACCACTGAGTGAAAATAGCCATCTTGGTCCTGTCTTCCATCTCCAAATCAATCAAAGCTAGTGATTAGCACTACATTTTGGGAAGGGCATATTATACAAGTATAGCATTTACTCTGTCTGTTCTGAGTGGATGGGAGACATGAACCCAGGCTGACCCGAACCAAATGCAAGAGTCCTTTTCGCTGGCCAGACAGATTCTCGTACAGTGACATTATGTGACATTCACCATGTTGGACTTGTGTCAATAATTCACCAGGAAAGAAAGGCAAGCAAGAGAATGAAATGGAATCAAAAGATAAAAATTGCCAGTATCCCTTTCAACAGGGGAGGGGTGAGATTCATGGAACTTTCAGAAGAAGAAGAGATTGGATTTATACCCTGCCCTTCACTACCCGAAGGAGTCTCAGAGTGGCTTCCAATCTCCTTTCCCTTCCCCTCCTCACAACAGGCACCCTGTGAGATAGGTGGGGCTGAGAGAGCTCTTTCAAGAACTGCTGGTAAGAGAACAGTTCTGAAACAACTTGTAACTAACCCAAGGTCGTACCAGCAGCTGCATGTGGAGGAGTGGGGAATCAAACCCAGTTCTCCTAGATTAGAGACCGTGCTCCCAATCACTACACCAAAGTGGAATTTTCAGTGGTGGTCGGGATCCACATCACGTTATCATCATTTTGACAAGATCAACAAACGGCGCTGGCAATGAGTGTGATAAAATACAAGGATGATAGATAAAAGCTTAGGAAATAAGACCCCACCCCCCAACCCTCTGAGAAGGGATCTGGTTGTTTTCCATAGCAGTGTCTATTGACAATACATACAGCCCACATAAACCATTTATAGTATAGGATTCATCCTGTTCCTGACATGGGTTCTTTGGCTTGGAGCTCTTGGGCATTACAGAGAGTCTGTTTTAAGTGAAAAGACTTCAGATCATTTTAAATCACTTTTTTGCAGATCTAGTACAATCAACTCCAGCAGTTGCTTTGATTTTTCTCTGTGTTTCCAAAGGGAGACTAAAATAGCACTTTAAAAAGACAACTCTAGAACAATGATAGAGGGCATCAGATTAAATGCCTGCATGGGAAATGAACAATCTTTCTGTTTTGGGAATGAGGAATGTAAATACTTAATTTGAATCAGAGTTAAGCCCCAGGATATGTTTTAGGGCTGCCAATGCCAGGTACAGAAATACCTGGATATTTGAGGGTGGAGCCTGGAAAAGTGGTGTTTAAGGAGTGGAGGGAGCTCGGTAGGGTGCAATGCCCTGCAGTCCACCTTCCAGAGCAGCCCTTTTCTCCAGGAGAAGTGGAATAAATGTTTCAAATAAATAAATAATGAGTGAATAAGTGGTTTATGTAGTCAGGAAATCAATTGTAAATCCGGGACATCTTCAGCCCTTACCTGGAGGTTGGCAACTCTCACGTGTTTTGAGTGTTAGGATTTCCCTTCTAGAACACATTTCAGAAAGGAATAGCGTATGGCTCCATTTCCATTCCTTTACTGTTCCAGAATTTTACTTTGTGCAGTATTACATTCCACCTCAATTTAGTCTACCTAGACGAAGTTCTAAAATGAATTGTGGAATTATTTCATGCTGCATTTCCCGTACTTTCTTGTTCCTTCAGTTCCTTTGCAACCCCCCCCCCATATCATTGATGCGTATATACATATTGATTTTTTTTTAAAAAAACAACACTTTAAAATTATCTTGACTTGATCTCAGAAGTTATTGTATAAAGATTTATTTAATGCAAATGCCATGCATCCCTGATGCATATATAAACTCCTGTACAGTGGTACACCACCACAGGGGAAAAAATATATATAAATGTACAATCCCACCAGGATTGCTCTTTTGGGGAGCTTTGTCAGTGCAGATGTCAATGCAAAGGAGAGGAAAAGATACAAATGCTGGGGAGCTTGTTGCAAACTACATGCACAGAGTTCAGTATAAACTGGGAAACAAAAAATGAAACAATGGAGAAGTCCTAAAGCATTGGAACCAAGTTTGGAAAGAAGATTGATTAGTTCAGGACTCCCGTATTCAAGGGAAAGCATGCATTGTGAGAATTTCAAAAGCATCCCTAAGAATAATAAAGAAGAGAGTAATTCTTTCAATGAACAGAACTGAAGAAGATAGCACGCTGTCTACACAGGACAGGGTATAAGAACTCTCAGATCAAACTCTCTGGGTTCTGATTTAACTGACATCCACTAGCACCAAGTGTGCCTCTATGGTCAAAAGAAGCTCAACGGCTTACTTTCCACTGTTTTTGTGTGCCACCTCTGCAGTTGACCGGGAGGAGGTACTGCAATTTACTGCCCTTAATGTTTCTGATGCATGTCACTCTGGCATGACTTCTTAGGCTGAGCATTTTGCCCTTCCACTGAAGTCCTATCTACCTAGCTGCCCTGTTCACCTGCATACTATTGTGCCTGTTCACTAGCCCAACTACTTGCAGGCCCACACCCACTCAGAATCCAAGGAAGACTGATGCTGTGAGCCAGTCCAGGAATGGCATAGGGTGCGTTGTCAGAGTGCGGAGCGGGGAAGGCAAGAGCACCAACTTGAGAACCATAGTCAAGGTATGGTTCAAGGTTATGCACAGAGTCAGGAATCTAGTCCAAGGGTCAGTCCGTACAGCAGGGTCTGAGAATCTGAGTGTTCACAAGCAGGTTCAGGAGAAAGATGGAGGCAGAGTCAGGAAACGGTCCGAAGAGTCACAGGGTTGAGGCAGGATCCAATGTGGTGGTCACAGAGTCAAAGGGATTTCAACTTGTTGCTTCCATGCCTAACAGCCTCCCTTGACTGGTTTTTATAGCCATATGCTTAAGGGTCATGCTTGCAGCCAGCTGTTTGAGAATAATCCTGCAACTACTCAAACAGCTGACATCGGGCCAGGAGGTGTGCACTGTCATTTTTCCTGTAATTCTGTTCTTAGCCTCTGTCTGCGGCACTCAAAGGGTGTAGGTGATACTGGAGGGCTGGAAAAGATCAACTGCGTTTCACCTGTTGAATCAGGGTTGGACAGTGTTGGTGGCTGTGCACCAGCTGTGGGCTCTGAATCTTGACAAGCTTGCAGCTCATCTTCCTGCTGGTCAGCTTCTGCTGACTCAGAGCTGGCTACACAGGGTTCCTCTTCTCCCGAGGAGTACTCTTTTCCTGAGGAGTCCTCACTCTCGCTGAGCTGTGGCTGACCCACGGCAACTGAGTCCTAGCACCTCCCATTCAGCAGAGGGACCTAAACCCTGCAGCCATATTGTTTGTGGTCAGCTCTGAGTTGGAGTCATTGTCCTCCCCCCACCCCATTCTGTTTATAGAGGGAAATTAGTCTATCTGGCGGCCACAAATTGCATTCCTTACACTTCTCAAAATAAATCCACCATCCTAATTCCTGCCATTATGGCATGTATATTTAATGCAAGTAATGGTACAGCCGGCATTTTTTTTTTTAAAAAAAATGGAACTACATTCCGTTTTCTTTCCAGTGCTTCAAAACAAGCAAACAAAAAAGTTGTACTCCTAGGTAGAAATTCTAATCTGCATTTAAATAGAATTCTTCTCCCTCTCCCCCAAATATCAAACAAGTGCCTCAAGCAACAGTTTTACAGCAGAAGCTTGCTGCTACACACTGTTTTATCATAGATCTTAATCCGTCTGTCCCTAATCCCCTCACGCCTTGTATATTCACTCTCCAACCAGTTTATCAAGGCATCTTGGCAATGCTATTGCAGAGGCAGCCATTGCTAGATCTGTTTAATCCCTAATATTTTTTGGGGGGAGGGGCAGGGGAAATCATCTCAAAACTATTTTGAATCAATTGCTTCTTGAGATTTGCAAACATGAATATTTATCAAAACCAGACTGGGAATATGAGTGGCTATACCTGAAAGTAAACTTGGTAAGTGGTTTTCTCCAGTTTAGGCCTCCTGAGTGACTGAACTCAGAGTCTGAAGAGCAAAAGGCAGAAGGGAATGTGCTGTGGACCAGGCAAACAGATAAGGCCCCGTTTCCTGTATTACATAGTAGGCCTGAGCAATCCCAAAGTGTCAGGTTGCCTGCCACTGTCAGAAATTCATGTTCATTTTTGTGCCTAAACATAGAATCTGCAGTAATATAGCAGGCTAGGTCAGGTTCCCATTTCAAGATATGGACTCCCTGACAGAGGGTTAGAGTCAAACCATGGCATTGAATCCAAGGTGTTCGTTCATTGATGGAAGGCATCTTCTACTCAACAGAGGGCACCTCTGAATTTAACCTAATATCCTGAGGAAATTTTCTCTCTTAAAAAAAACCAAACCCAGTGTTTCCTCAGGGACCATATCTTTTACTGAACCAAAAACCAAAGGTTACAACATAAAAAGAGCCCTGCTGGAGCTGACCAGTTGTCCATATAGTCCAGCAACCTATTTCATACAGCAGTCAACCAGTTACCCTGGAGAGCCAACAAACAGGGCATACAGGGCATAGAGGCCAGAGCCCTCTCCTAATGTAATCTCCTAGCACTGGTACTGCCTCTGAATATAGAAGTTCACTTTGGTGACCACACCTTGTAGCCATTAATGGACCCATCTTCCATAAATCTCACTAACCCCCTTTTAAAGCCATCCATACTTCTGGCTATCACTATGTCCATGGAGACAGAATTCTACAAGTTAATTACTCATTTAGTCAATGATGATTTCCTTTTGTCTGTCTTGAAACGTCACTGGGTGCCCCCGAGTGCTAGTATAATGGGAAAGGGAGAAAAATGTTCCTTTCAAATGGTCTTGTGGACACAGAGAGTTCTGTCCAGAAATAAATATTTTAATAAAAAACCAGAATGTCGGGATCATAATTTGTTCTAATCTGAGCTGGCTGTATGAAAGACCGGAAAGAAGATGGGTAGCAGTGGTATTTCATTTATGTGTAACTCAGTCCTGACACAACGATGTGACAGTAGATCAAGATATCCAGAAATGTGCACTAGCTCCAGCCAGCTTTTTTTCATTCAGTCTCACAATTCCCCTCCATACTGCATGCGGGTCCCATAATTCTCAGCATAGTATTTTGGGATGGTCAAAGTGGATGCCTCCTTCCTTTTTTCCTAGTAAAAAAAGTCAGTTAGAGCCAACTCCATGATTCCTTGCCCCCAAAGACATAATTAACATACAGCATTCGCTGCCAAAAGATGTAGTGAAGACCCCTAGCTTCAAAGGCTTTTAAAATAGGTTGTATACTTTCATGATGATAAAACGTCTGAATGGCCTTCAGCTAGGGATGCCATACCCCCCAGAGTGGACAGGGGTCCACTGGTTTGGGGTGCTCCTCTCCACGCCCCCCAATTACCCCCACCCCAACAGGCACAAATGTGGAAATAAATGTGATCCGGAAGTGATGTAGGCACACTGGTGATGGGGTGGGTGACACTCTGGTTTTTGGGCAAAACTCTATGATAGGAAGTAATTCTACAATAGAGGTTTGCCCAGAAACTAGAGTGTTGCCCCTCGAAATCCCTGACGTGCCTATTTTACTTCCGGGTCATGTAGGCATGTCACATTTATTATCATCATCCCTCCCTGGTATGTTCTCCCCCACACACACACCTCCAAAGGATCTTGCAACCCTACTCTCAGCTGTGATAGCTAAATTGAAATTCCATAATTGGGGCAGCATTCCTATGAAAGCTGAGAACATCTGGGGGACGGGGCTGATATTTTCAGGCACTGAATGACAGCAATGCATGTTGGGGGCTGCTACAGGTAGAAAAATTCTGTATTAGAGAGGCCTTTGGCCTAATCAAGCAGGACCAGGGTTGACAGGCCATGCCTGGCAACCAGCAGGAGCTTCAGGGGTGGAGACATGGATGGATAGGGCATCATATGTGCTGTAAAATTACTTACGGGCAAAACCATAGCGTTTCCAGTGATACCTAGAGCTACCAGGCATCACTTCCATGTTTTTCCTGAAAGTGATGTTGTAGCATACATAAAATCAATGTGTGTTTTTGGTCCTACTCAGAGTGCTGGCTGGCCAGCCCTAAGCAGGACTGGACCCCCCCCCCCCCCATCTTTACCAGTCATGTAAGTTTCCTGGTACTTTTCATCACTTCGGCTGCAAAAGTGAAGAAGTTCCTTAATGCCAGCAGGAAATGAAAGCACAGCAAGGTGAGAACAAGATCAATTATGGGCTGATTCCATTATATATAAAGAAAGATGCTGTGCCAATAAAATAAAATAAAAGGGGCAGCTTTAAAACAAAATTGGATATACTCAATTCCATCTTATCTGAAAGAGAAAGGCAATTTAGAAATTGCTGGTGCTTTCCAGATGTTTGTCAGCAATCCTTAGCAACAAAATTAAACCCAATACCCTAAATTAAATATAACCAGAGACTCTGACCTGTGCTAGTGTTAAAATGCTTATGTTAGACAATATTTAGGAAAACATTAGCTACACTGGATTCAATTTGATTTGTTTATAAACTACTCAGTCTAAAGCCCATAATTTCAATGGCATTTATCCTTTCTTTTTTCTTTTTAAGGAGGTTTTTGTCAGATTGCAGTCATACTTTCTTTCCCTTGCCATACTGTTATTTCTATTAATATATCCAACCAATTTGATTAAAAATCAGGTTGGCTACTCACAAGGTAACTTTTCTTCTACAGTTTTTTAATGGCCTTCTGAAAGTACCCCCTCCCGCAGTGCAGTAAGGTTAGTATTTACCATGTCCTAGGCAATTTTAGAAACATATATCATTTTCTGGGAGATCTAATTAGACTTTCAAATAGAATTGCCAATGAAATTTGCCCAAAGCAAAAATTCTGATGCTTGAGATGAAATCGGCTAAAACATGGATTGATCAAACATCATTTGTTCTAGTCCATCCTCGTTCCATAGTTTTACTGCATCACTATTCTATTCTTCATCCTTCTGATGATCCACTGTGAATTTCTGAGAATTTTGTATGGCTGCGAGCAGTGAATTTACAGGTTTTATACTTATTAGACAGGTGTTGCAATCCATACCTCCATATATACATATGGAGCAATACACATCCAAATGCATACTCTTCTTTAAAAAAAGAAGAAAAAAAAGAATCCAGCACTCATCAATGGAGAAAGGAGCAACAACTTTATGCATGCAAAGTTCGGTACCACAATGTGGTCAACTCAGACCAGGACAGTCTCCCATCAAAGATGAACCTGAAAGCACTTTTAGAAGGAGGGAGGGAGGGAGGGAGATCTACACAAATGGAGATAGCACTGAATTTGTAGGTACAGTTGAAACAGCCAGAGTTTGCATGAAATGTGAAAAAAAAATGTCTTGGGGGGCACACATCCATGCTCTCAACAGCAAGAAGTACTTTGCATGCAGAATCAGTCCTAAACATCTTCAGTTAAATGGAGCTGAGGTAGCAGGACTACCAGAGAACTCTGTAAAATACCTTCAGTTGCCAGCTGGACTCTACTGTGCTAGATAGACTACTGGTTAAGATTCATAATGAGGTAGTCTCAAAGTCCATAATGCATGGTGAACACAAAAGTCAACGCAGATGGGAAAGGAAGCAAACCAACAGTTATTACCTGAATCAACCCTGTGAAATAGGCCTTCAATGTTCCCATTTTACAAGTGCAAAACAATGAGCAGTTCAAGGATGCCATAAGGGTTTCACGGGTGAATAGGGATTTGATATATCAAATAACACTGATGCAATCTATATTTTTGCCCACTTCCATTCCACGAAAATGTATATGCCATTAGTACTCTTAAGAACTGTGAAACTGCAGACAAAGACCCTGATTTCAAAATACCTACCAAAGGAACAATTACAAATCAACAGTTTACCCCGGTTACCAGAGTTGAATGTAGTGACTCGTATTGAAAGGGCTATCAGTTCAGAGTGGAATCTTGAGTTTGGGCTGGATAAGAGGGCTTAACAGATAGCCATATACAACAGAGAGAATTTTGAGATGTTCTATTCAGCTCAGTAATCCATATTATTAATGGTAGCATGTTATCTATTGTTTGGGCTTCAACTTTGAAACTGTCCAGTTAGGATGACTGCACTGTAATCTGTTACCCAATTGTGTAGTTGAAGTTGTGTGAACACAATCTTGTGAACTATAATTCCACTAATTAATTAATTATCATATGGCATTGTGTGTAGAATAGCCAAGAGATCCTAAGATTGTCTGGCAGATAGAAGTTCTGGCTCTTTTACCATTATACACCACTAGGTGGCAAGCTAGACTTGTCTTTAAGATAGACTTTAAGACAAGAGATGCTTCAGAGGTGGTTTGCCGTTGCCTGCCTCTGCATCATTATCCTATTATTCCTTGGAGGTCACCCTTCCAAATACTAGCCAAGGATGACCCTGATTAGCTTCTGAGATCTGATGGGATTGGGCTTGCCTGGGCTATCCAGGTCATGGCAATACTACAATATAATTGTATACAATATAATCCCACTGCTAAATACAATATAATTTCACTGCTATCAGGGAAAGGGATTTAAAAACAAACAAACAAAAACTACAATCGGTTGCTCAAACCAATAGCCCATTTGAAATGCAACATCCTGAAGACTAAAGGGAAGTTATAAAGAGCTAGATCCTATCAGCTTGCTTGTTGGTGCAAGAAGGAAGAAGAAGAAATTGGATGTATACCCCGCCCTTCACTACCTGAAGGAGTCTCAGAGTGGCTCACAGTTCCTTTCCCCTCCCCTCCCCACAACAGACACCCTGTGAGGTAGGTCGGGCTGAGAGAGCTCTCTTGAGAACTGTCCTTGAAAGAACAGCTCTGAGAGAGCTTGTAACTAACCCAATGTCACACCAGCAGCTGCATGTGGAGGAGGAATCAAACCCACTTCTCCCAGATTAGAGTCCACACTACTAACCACTACACGAAATTGGAAGAGGGATGAGCTTGCCTCGTCACTGACATCTCATTGTTTGTGGGCTGTGTTGCCCATTCTAGACCCACAATCCATGGCAGTACTAAAAGGGAACTGTTCTGTCCTGTGCCAATGGAAAACCCATCAAAGATGAGCCTGAAAGCACTTTTAGAAGGAGGGAGGGAGGGAGGGAGATCTACACAAATGGAGATAGCACTGAATTTGTAGGTACAGTTGAAACAGCCAGAGTTTGCATGAAATGTGAAAAAAAATGTCTTGGGGGGCACACATCCATGCTCTCAACAGCAAGGAGTACTTTGCATGCAGAATCAGTCCTAAACATCTTCAGTTAAATGGAGCTGAGGTAGCAGGACTACCAGAGAACTCTTGTCCCCCCCCCTCGCTGGGGAGTGATGCGTTGGGCTGTATATTGCCCAAACTGTCAAAAGTGGCCGTCGCTCGCTTCGCACGATCGCGAAACGCTTCAGTCCTCCATCTTAGCCAGACCGGAAGCCGCAAACCAACAGTTATTACCTGAACCAACCCTGTGAAATAGGCCTTCAATGTTCCCATTTTACAAGTGCAAAACAATGAGCAGTTCAAGGATGCCATAAGGGTTTCACGGGTGAATAGGGATTTGATATATCAAATAACACTGATGCAATCTATATTTTTGCCCACTTCCATTCCATGAAAATGTATATGCCATTAGTACTCTTAAGAACTGTGGAACTGCAGACAAAGACCCTGATTTCAAAATACCGACCAAAGGAACAATTACAAATCAACAGTTTACCCCGGTTACCAGAGTTGAATGTAGTGACTTGTATTGAAAGGGCTATCAGTTCAGAGTGGAATCTTGAGTTTGGGCTGGATAAGAGGGCTTAACAGATAGCCATATACAACAGAGAGAATGTTGAGATGTTCTATTCAGCTCAGTAATCCATATTATTAATGGTAGCATGTTATCTATTGTTTGGGCTTCAACTTTGAAACTGTCCAGTTAGGATGACTGCACTGTAATCTGTTACCCAATTGTGTAGTTGAAGTTGTGTGAACACAATCTTGTGAACTATAATTCCATTAATTAATTAATTATCATATGGCATTGTGTGTAGAATAGCCAAGAGATCCTAAGATTGTCTGGCAGATAGAAGTTCTGGCTCTTTTACCATTATACACCACTAGGTGGCAAGCTAGACTTGTCTTTAAGATAGACTTTAAGGCAAGAGATGTTTCAGAGGTGGTTTGCCATTGCCTGCCTCTGCATCATTATCCTATAATTCCTTGGAGGTCACCCTTCCAAATACTAGCCAAGGATGACCCTGATTAGCTTCTGAGATCTGATGGGATTGGGCTTGCCTGGGCTATCCAGGTCATGGCAATACTACAATATAATTGTATACAATATAATCCCACTGCTAAATACAATATAATTTCACTGCTATCAGGGAAAGGGATTTAAAAACAAACAAACAAAAACTACAATCGGTTGCTCAAACCAATAGCCCATTTGAAATGCAACATCCTGAAGACTAAAGGGAAGTTATAAAGAGCTGGATCCTATCAGCTTGCTTGCTGGTGCAAGAAGGAAGAAGAAGAAATTGGATGTATGCCCCGCCCTTCACTACCTGAAGGAGTCTCAGAGTGGCTCACAGTTCCTTTCCCCTCCCCTCCCACAGACACCCTGTGAGGTAGGTGGGTCTGAAAGAACAGCTCTGAGAGAGCTTGCGACTAACCCAAGGTCACACCAGCAGCTGCATGTAGAGGAGGAATCAAACCCACTTCTCCCAGATTAGAGTCTACACTACTAACCACTACACCAAACTGGAAGAGGGATGTGCTTGCCTCGTCACTGACATCTCATTGTTTCCACAATCCATGGCAGAACCAAAAGGGAACTGTTCTGTCCTGTGCCAATGGAAAAACTGGTGAGCTCCAACCTATACTGACCAGGAGTCTCAGAGTGGCTTACAATCACCTTCCCTTCCCCTCCCCACACCAGACACCCTGTGACGTAGGTCGGGCTGAGAGAGCTCTCTTGAGAACTGTCCTTGAAAGAACAGCTCTGAGAGAGCTTGTAACTAACCCAATGTCACACCAGCAGCTGCATGTGGAGGAGGAATCAAACCCACTTCTCCCAGATTAGAGTCCACACTACTAACCACTACACGAAATTGGAAGAGGGATGAGCTTGCCTCGTCACTGACATCTCATTGTTTGTGGGCTGTGTTGCCCATTCTAGACCCACAATCCATGGCAGTACTAAAAGGGAACTGTTCTGTCCTGTGCCAATGGAAAAACTGGTGAGCTCCAACCTGATGTTGTGGTGTGATCGCGGCCATTTGCTCCACCCCCGAACCGTCCCGCTACTGGCCCAAATCCCCTCGTGTGAACGGGACCCAAGTGAATTAAATTTTGTGTTTTAAAAGAGCACTTTGTTTAGTTTGCCCTGAATTAAATGCAAAATCCATCTCATTTGGCAATCCCAAATTTATGGGAGAAGGAATCTCACAGACTGTGACTCCATATACTTAAATGATGACTAGATTACAGTAAGGGCAAATACTAAATTAAGGGCAAATTTATCTATTATTTATTTACAAAATGTATATCCCACCTTTCTGCCCCACAAGGGCCAACAAGGCAGGGAACAAGTTAAATGCACATGATAAAACCACATTTTACAACCATTTGAAACCAACCCCCACAAAACACATGCACACACAACATTAAAACAATTGAAAACAGATTTAAATTACATACAACTAAATAAAAACAGCAATTAAAACACTGGGCAGGAAGAAGTATGGTTGCCAACCTCTAGGAGGTAGCTGGAGACCTCCTGGGATTATAATTTATCTCCAGGCGATAGAGATCAGTTCACCTCGAGAAAATGGCCACTTTGGAAGTTAGACTCTATGGCATCATACCCCACTGAAGTCCCTCCCTTCCCCAAACCCCACCCTCCTCGGGTTCCACTCCCAAAATCTCCAGGCATTTCCCTAGCAGGAGCTGACAAGCCTAGGATCACTGAGGGATCACTGAGGGAATGCCAGATGAAACAAAAAAAGTCTTAACCTGCTGGTGGAAGATAGCAATGGAAGGTGACAG
>NW_015170897.1:201294-274103 GCF_001447785.1 Gekko japonicus | reverse complement strand
CCTAATTTTAGGATTAAAATGCTTCCCAACTCTTAAAGGCCACATCTACATAGCAGATGCCTCCAGTCTGAATGTACTTATTTGGCAGTGTAGATGTGTCTCAGAGTAGGCAGGGCTATTTTGGGGCAGGAACGCACAGGAACGGAGTTCCGGCTGGCTTCAGAGTTGGCCACGCCCACTACAGCCAAAACCTCTGCGGCGCCGTTGCTCCCTGGCACGATCAGATCCCGGTGAGGAAGCCATGGTTGGAGACCGAGGCAGTCGGCTGCACATGCGCAGTTTGGCCAGGAGCTGGGGATGCGCCGGTAGAAGGACAGGCCGGCAGCCACAGGGCGCCGGGGCAAGCCAAGGGAAGGCATGGGGGTGTGGCCTAGTGTGCTAATGAGCTGCACTGTCCGGGGTGTGGCCTAATATGCTAATTAGTTTCTCCTACTGTGTGTGACCTATTATGCTAATGAGTTCCTGTTGGGCTTTTTCTACAAAAAAAAGCACTGCGAGTAGGTACCTACCAACCCTGTTGATGTGGACAAGATTCTCCAAAGTACTGCCTGTCCCTGCCTAGCATATGTGTATGTTGGATCATGAAGGGCTTTGAACATAGAAACTGAATGGCTATGATTTGCAGCAGTGAAGTAATGTCACAGGCAGAGGTCATTTCGGGGGGATCGCGGGGGATCGCAGTTCCCCCGGGTGAGGTACGGGGGGCGGGGCACATGATGAAGTCCCACCCCCTTCTTCCGGCTGCCCCGCTTCCGGCCCTCATTCAGCCAGGAGGAGGCAGGAGAAGAGGGAGGGTAAGTTGCTTCCTCCCTGCCTCTCCCCACCCCTGCGTGCCTTGATGTCAGGGGGTGTGGTATATGCTAATGAGTTATGCTAATGAGTTCCCCTAACTCTTTTTCTACGAAACGACCCCTGGTCACAGGTATTTGCAGCTTATGACAGTTCACTAATATAAGGATTTATGTACTTTGTCCTATCCATTTTTTACTTGTCAAAGGAGTCCAAAGTGCTTTTTTTAAACACAAAATTTATTTCACTTTTATAATATGTTATTGCATATGTGTTCGTGACTAATGGCTTCGTTAGCTATTATTTTTACATGGCTAGACAAATTCATAGCAAATTGGTCTATCAAGGGAGATAAACTGAACTTTCATGTTCAAGGCAGTATACCTCCAAGTGCCAGATGCTGTGGGCCAACAATGGTTAGAATCCCATCAAACTGGCTAAACATGGCTGAAACAGAAAGCTACATTATGTAGACCTTTAGTATAAGTTTGGATGTACTTTTTGCCAATTTGCTGGGAAATATGTGCTATCATTTACCTGACTGGCAATGTAGCTCATTTCTGTCTGTCCATCTGTAAATAATTGCAGCATTGTGATCTCCAGCTAAAATGTGAATGAATTATTTCTTTGCTCCTTATTCTGTTGGTATCGTCCATTTTTTTACAAGTTTCTTTGGCTGTGGCCCAAACCTTGCAAGTCTCTTTCGAAGGGGTCTTGAACTTTTCTAGCTATTATTTTTACATGGCTAGACAAATTCATAGCAAATAGGTCTACTGATGGCTTTTGAACAAGGGAGATAAACTGAACTTTCATGTTCAAGGCAGTATACCTCCAAGTGCCAGATGCTGTGGGCCAACAATGGTTAGAATCCCATCAAACTGGCTAAACATGGCTGAAACAGAAAGCGACATTATGTAGACCTTTAGTATAAGTTTGGATGTACTTTTTGCCAATTTGCTGGGAAATACGTGCTATCATTTACCTGACTGGCAATGTAGCTCATTTCTGTCTGTCCATCTGTAAATAATTGCAGCATTGTGATCTCCAGCTAAAATGTGAATGAATTATTTCTTTGCTCCTTATTCTGTTGGTATCATCCATTTTTTTACAAGTTTCTTTGGCTGTGGCCCAAACCTTGCAAGTCTCTTTCGAAGGGGTCTTGAACTTTTCATCAATTTACTGGAATCCCCATTCCTTCACTCCTCCCTCCTTAGTACAAGATGTCAGTAGAAGAAGACCAATGAACGATAGAAAATGAAGAAAGATTCGTGTGATGACTTTTAGTTCCTGTAAATTGACAACAAATGTACTCTTCCTACAGTCATAATGAGAGCACCTGGAAAACCTCATTGATTTAGTCCAAGGTGAGGGCCACCAGAGTCATCCATTATTGTTAGGATCTCTTCAGTTATTGATTCTAGCTATAATGGCTGGCACTACCTACGTTGCAGCTACATCAAACCATAGGTCTAGCTCTATATGACTGTATAATATGTACTGGGAGTGGGTTTCTGTACAGAAATATAAGTGCTGCCTTTTTATATCCACAGCAAATATAATAGACAGCACAATGCACAAGCCACCATTTTCTGATAAGCTGCCTTTACTTCTGTCCTATCAAAGCTTACGATTATAACACCCAACCAGAAGAGTGAATCCCTCCACCCCCAAAAAATTCCACACTAGCTTCAGACAAAGGCCTTTGAAAGCAAAACCCTTCACTGCCTTCAATCAGCAACAAATAGCTTTTGCTTCTGCCTACAGGAGATGACGATATGGGCTGGATCCTGCCCATCATTTTTGCAGATGGAAGAGGGCGGGATGATTTTTGCCAATTCCCCTTCCCACGGTAGACCTTTCATAGGAAACCTCTGACTCACCCATCATGATGTTCCCAGGGATCCCCTGAACTGGCATTTCAGGGGTAATTTGGGGCTGCAGCAGAACAGGGGAGGGGAGAGATGGAAATCTTTCTGCCAGTCGAAACTCTGAGTGGGGTTCAAGCCGATGTCTCTTGCATGCTCCCTGTGTCAGGGAATACCTTGTTCTTTGGGACAAATTACTGCTTCCCCTCCCTCGCCCGCCCCACAGAACATTCTAATTAGTTAACATGCCTGAAATGGATTTTTAACTAACAAAAGGGTATACCAGAGCTCTTTGGATGCATGGCAAACAACTGGAAAAGCACATGGAAACTAATCATACCACTTAAACCCACTTTGTTTCTGTCACTGAGATGAAGAGCAATTGTACAAGCTGAGTCCTTACTTTTATGGTTTCTCACATACGATGTCAGTCTGATCGGATTAATGGTTTCACAATAATATATGTACAGATAAACTATTTAAGAGAGCCAGTTTGGTGTAGTGGTTAAGTGCGCGGACTCTAATCTGGGAGAACCGGGTTTGATTCCCCACTCCTCCACTTGCAACTGGCTGGATGACCTTGGGCAAGCCGTACTTCTGATAAGAGCTGTTCTTGAAAAAGAGCAGTTTCTGTCAAGAGCTCTCTCAGCTCCGCCTACCTCACAGGGTGTCTGTTGTGGGGAGGGGAAGGGAAAGGAGTTTGTAAGCCGCTCTGAGACACCTTTGGGTAGTGAAGGGCGGGGTATAAATCCAATCTCTTCTCTTCTTCTTCTTAAGTAGGAAATGTTTGTGTTGCCCATTCTCCATGCTCTTCCACAACACTACCCTTCCAGTGTTGCAAAAGATGCCACAAACTCAGCAGTCAATAGGGGCCAGGAAGGATTCATGACTGAAGCTATATACCAAGGTGAGTGTCAATGCTAGATAACTTGAACACCCCCTACAGAAGGGGCTTAGGGTAGTTTGCCAGGTGGGCCCATTCCAAGAGGAAGCAGACCCAGTCTCTGTCACACATGTCTTGGTAACTATTGATATTAAGTGGGGCATAATAGAAGAGGGTGGAGCAGGAGAGGCCGATGTAATTATCTCCTATTGATTTTATATTCAAATGTATGTGATCTACAGTATATGTTCTACATTATTTTTGTGAGCTCTCTTGGGGATATTTTTGTACAGAGAGGTGATATCAGTAATTTTGTACAGAGAGGTGATAACAGTAATGGGAATGGTAACTTTATCAATGAAGTTTTTTTTTTGATCAGTAGTCACCAGTAGCACAAAGCATTTCCAAAATGGAACTGATACATTAAAGGTTCTTCATTGTTCCATTAAAAAAACAAAACATGATACATGGCATGCACACACAATTCATATAGCAAGCATCTTGCATGCACAGAAAATGCCAAATGCCAGAGGAATATGCCATGAGCTGAGCAAGTAGAATGAAAGTACAGAATCCAAGCCAAAACAGAAGAATGGGATTAATATGAACAACTTGGTACAGGTCCGGTGCCAGTTCTCCCATTCAGGAGGAGAACATAACTTGTTAAGACTTAACTACTGCAAAGGAGGAAAGGGACAAAAAAATTGCCGGCTAAGTTTGGCAACTGTCAAACTTTCTGTCACAGGAGGGAAAAAAAAGATTAGTGCTGGCCAGATGATAATTGATTTAATTTGAATAGCTTGACAATAATAGATTTCATTCAGATTGCTCTCATTAAATAGCTGCATTTTCTCAAAGCAGCTGGAATGCTAAGGACAGTGGGTCGTGTCCATTTAAAAGACTTTTGCTTGGGGTAAACGCTGTGCTGGCCGTGGACTGCAGAAAGAAGTCATTTTATGTTACCATTCCTGTAGGCTTCATTATTATTATCATTGCAACCACTGCTTTCTAGTTTTATTAATATTTCCACCAGCTGTTAACTATGATGGCTATTCACATAGTGTCTAATCTTTCTGCCAGCACTCCTGAGCTCCAAAGCTCAGATGGAGTCCAAACTTGGAGGCAACTTCAGATTCTTATACTGAAAGCACAGGAAAGTTTTATACAGTTAACAAATATTTCCACCAGCTGTTAACTATGATGGCTATTCACATAGTGTCTAATCTTTCTGCCAGCACTCCTGAGCTCCAAAGCTCAGATGGAGTCCAAACTTGGAGGCAACTTCAGATTCTTATACTGAAAGCACAGGAAAGTTTTATACAGTTAACAAGGTTTTAAGTTATCTCCCCAAATGGATGTAAATTCTTTTTTCAAAAATTAGGCTCTGCAGGGCAGTTTTTCTTTTGATTTCCAAAGTGGCTCTTTTACAGAAGGGTTCATAGATATTTATGAATATCAGCTATTTTCCACTGGCTTTAAGCACTCAGATTTGTAGCCAGATCTCTGCTTGGCTTGAGCTTGTCAGGACTTGGGAGCTAAACAGTCAGCCACGTTCAGTACTTGGGTGGGAGACCACCAAGAAAGACTGGGGGTTGTTATGTGGAGGAAGGCAATGACAAACCACCTCTGCTCATGTCCTGCCTTGACCGAAGCAACACGGTTGGGTCACCGTGAGTGTCAATGCTAGATAACTTGAACACCCCTACAGAAGGGGCTTAGGGTAGTTTGCCAGGTGGGCCCATTCCAAGAGGAAGCAGACCCAGTCTCTGTCACACATGTCTTGGTAACTATTGATATTAAGTGGGGCATAATAGAGGAGGGTGGAGCAGGAGAGGCCGATGTAATGATCTCCTATTAATTTTATATTCAAATGTATGTGATCTACAGTATATGTTCTACATTATTTTTGTGAGCTCTCTTGGGGATATTTTTGTACAGAGAGGTGATATCAGTAATGGGAATGGTAACTTTATCAATGAATATTTCTTTTTTGATCAGTAGTCACCAGTAACACAAAACATTTCCAAAACGGAACTGATACATTAAAGGTTCTTCATTGTTCCATTAAAAAAACAAAACATGATACATGGCATGCACACACAATTCATATAGCAAGCATCTTGCATGCACAGAAAATGCCAAATGCCAGAGGAATATGCCATGAGCTGAGCAAGTAGAATGAAAGTACAGAATCCAAGCCAAAACAGAAGAATGGGATTAATATGAACAACTTGGTACAGGTCCGGTGCCAGTTCTCCCATTCAAGAGGAGAGCATAACTTGTTAAGTCTTAACTACTGCAAAGGAGGAAAGGGACAAAAAAATTGCCGGCTAAGTTTGGCAACTGTCAAACTTTCTGTCACAGGAGGGAAAAAAAAGATTAGTGCTGGCCAGATGATAATTGATTTAATTTGAATAGCTTGACAATAATAGATTTCATTCAGATTGCTCTCATTAAATAGCTGCATTTTCTCAAAGCAGCTGGAATGCTAAGGACAGTGGGTCGTGTCCATTTAAAAGACTTTTGCTTGGGGTAAACGCTGTGCTGGCCGTGGACTGCAGAAAGAAGTCATTTTATGTTACCATTCCTGTAGGCTTCATTATTATTATCATTGCAACCACTGCTTTCTAGTTTTATTAATATTTCCACCAGCTGTTAACTATGATGGCTATTCACATAGTGTCTAATCTTTCTGCCAGCACTCCTGAGCTCCAAAGCTCAGATGGAGTCCAAACTTGGAGGCAACTTCAGATTCTTATACTGAAAGCACAGGAAAGTTTTATACAGTTAACAAGGTTTTAAGTTATCTCCCCAAATGGATGTAAATTCTTTTTTCAAAAATTAGGCTCTGCAGGGCAGTTTTTCTTTTGATTTCCAAAGTGGCTCTTTTACAGAAGGGTTCATAGATATTTATGAATATCAGCTATTTTCCACTGGCTTTAAGCACTCAGATTTGTAGCCAGATCTCTGCTTGGCTTGAGCTTGTCAGGACTTGGGAGCTAAACAGTCAGCCACGTTCAGTACTTGGGTGGGAGACCACCAAGAAAGACTGGGGGTTGTTATGTGGAGGAAGGCAATGACAAACCACCTCTGCTCATGTCCTGCCTTGACCGAAGCAACACGGTTGGGTCACCATGAGTCAGTTGTGACTGGATGGTACATCCTCTCTCTCTCTCTTCCTCTGACAAATGCACTTCTGGAAAGTTTTCTGAATCTACCTTAACAACTGCAGAGATTCTACAAATAGCATATGTTTATTTTTAGGCAAGTTCTTACTTGCCTGCAGGCCCATAGCCATGGGGGTCATTTGGGGGCAATGCCCCCACTGATGAGCCCCACCCACTCCAGGAGGAGGCCTGACCCACCCACCCCTGGTGCACTACGCTCATTACCCCTGCCTGCCACAGCCCCACTGGCTCTTCCTGCTGCTTCCTGCTGTGGCTGAGAGGGACAGCCTCGCCTGGCTCTCCTTCTCTCCCTCCTTCTCCCTGAAGGTTCTAGAACAAGGTCAGGCTGGAAGTCCTCAGCCAGGCATGGCTGTTGGGGTGTGCAAGGCCCACCTTAGTGGTGGTGTTGGCCCGGCTTAGCCACACTCCCACTCACAATGGAAATATACCCCACATTTGCAGAAAACTGGTTTCCTTTATTAGATTATTTAACTTCTCACAATGTGGGTTCTAGAAAATTGGTTCATCTGAACTTGCTTAATATCTGATTGCTCGGATGGTGTTTTTTTTTTTTAATTTTATTTTTGTCAACAATTTGAAATACATAATACATAAGTATAACCAGTTAAACTGTGAAGCAACATTTTTGAAACAACATAAAAAATCACATCAAGTCACATTAAAGGTGAAATTTTCTCAATAACAAATTTGTTTTAAAGTATAAACTTACGTAGACTACGGTGACATAATAAAGGTAATCTGATGTTTAAACGGCCTAAAAAAACCCTGGTGGTCTAAAGAAAGAACGGGCTTTGTGACAGCAAAAGGGTGTATGCTGGCGAAGTAAAGGATATATCTTATTCAGGTATATCATAAAAGCTTGAATTTGACGTTTCGTACAGTTTCCCAATCGAATTTGTCTATGGTCTCCTGACTGCTGAAGGGAGGACTTGCAAAGGAAGTGTTTTCAGCACCTCCATCCTTTGAGAGTTCATTCATGGATCACTCAGGGCTTATGCCAGTCCTGGAAAGAACTCTTGGTAGTTTAAAATCACAAGGGTCATCCAGATTATGCGTCTGTTTGGGAAGTAGGAATGGGGCCAAACTCCAGCAAGAAGAGTGGAATGCAGTTTTTTTGCAAGTTCGCTTCATAGCACTTTGTTGTCTGAGGTGCTCAGAACAACACAATCTCCATATGAGCAAAATAATCCAGGAACACAAGTAGAAAGGCCATCACTTTCGTAGAAGGTGGCAGGAGATGACTCAACAGACAATTGCTTCTTAAATGGACAGTTATATGTGGCTTGCTCCAGAGTGAGCTCATCAAGCAGCCTGGTGATCCTAGCACATGAGGGCAGAACCACCAATGTGGTCTAGAGAGAGGTCCTTCAGTAGAGGGAGGGAAAGTATGTATGTCTTACTTCGTTTCTTACACTACAATCTTCTCCATTAGAATTCCTACAACAAATGTCACATTTAAAACTTCACATCATCAGTATCTATATATCTAATAGCCAAGGCACCCCCTGTGTGTGGATATCTAAATCCGCACATCGGGGTCACCTGGTGGGCAGGAAGATTTTTCTGCACATTTGGGGCAATCCCCACCAGGGAAGTGGGGAGGGAGAAAGCTTGGTGGGCTGGCCTCGCTGCCACCGGTGCTGGGGAGGGAGAGGGGGAGGAAGAAGGCTGGGCTCACCTGCTGCCACGCCTCCTGCTTCTGCAGGCTGGGAGCTGTGGGGAATACTTCCCCCCCATGAGTATCGCGGGTCCTGCCTCTTGTTATAACTGGATTTATGGAATTCAAATACTGTAGCGAAGCACGGATATCAGGCTAGTAATACATGAAACACGATTCATTACATTAATACAATTCCTGATCAATAATAATACAATCATATAAAAACAGTGTTAAAATCAAACATATTAAAGTGCTAGCAATTCCAGTTCAGTGTTACTTTAGTTCTATTGGTCTGCTTCAGTTAGGTCTGCTTCTCCCCATTTTACATTTTTGAACATTCTTGGCTGCACAAGGCAAACTGTGCCATTCTGCAGATTTCAAAACATTACCTAATCCACAAGGATATCATCCAGGTGGACCACTGAGTGACGCTATAACACCTTGAGACGCAGCGTCACGGGCTTGAAATATCCTGCACATTATGCCAAGTGTTGCTCACCCCTCACTCTCAGTTCAGTACATGCTATTTTGGTGGGTATCCAACTACAGAATTTGCATGGAGACTAGAGCATATGAAATGCATAGTGCAATGGATTTCTCTTACTAGCTACCTCCAGGATCCTGGTATTCATGAGCGAGACAAGGGTCTTCCCCCACAATGCAAAGGGAATGAGAAATCAATGGAGAAACTTTTCCAATTACCAAATCCCCAGAGAATTGATTCATAAGCCTTCTTTTATGAAAGGAAGCTACTCCACAATGGGGCTAACAAAGATGCCAAGTACAGTTGCTGACAGAAGGTAATTCACATGTTGGAGGGTGAGAACAGGCAATCACCTAACAAAGCAAGGCCATTAAAGAGAAAAAAATGTGACTGAGGTCCTGGCTATACCCTGATAGTATATTAGGTTTGGGGGTTTTTTAAGCTAGCCTGACAACACAATACAAACTGGATGCTCTTCAATCCATGATTCCCATCATAGTGTGTGAGCACACACATAAATACCGCAGAATTACCACCTTGTCCAGATAAAGGTAAGATTGGGGGGGGGGGAACTATATTTTTTGCTTATTTACTTGAATGTGCTTTAGTTTAAAAAAGAAAAGAAAACATGGCGATTTCTTTTTAAAAAACAAACATGCCATATTTCTTCTGCTGTGTCTGAAGTGAAATTTGTGATTGGTATTTCTTTCTTTTCTCCCCCCCCCCCCGGAGCCGGAGAGATCCTATTCCCTTTGTGTTGCATCCTCTGTTACATTAATGACTCCTGTGGTTTAAGAAAACTTAGGGTTGGGATGCTGTTTTCTGATCAGACCCAAAAGAAAATGGCTATTATCAACCACTGGTTGTGTGCAACAATTAAAGTATCTTCCATAGTTCTTTTCATCTGAACTTCTATCAGCATTTTGGAGCTCCAGATTACCTGCATTTTTTTTGGGGGGAGGGGGCATTGTAGTTTTGTGTGTGTGAAGAGGAGGCTTTTGGTTGAAGACAGCAACAGTTTCCACTCTGGCTGGCACCCTCTCCTTGCTCTCTAGACTGGTTTCATTCCTCCTCTCCCCTGCCCATGAGGTGGCCGGGCAGTCTGGAATGCAAAGTAATGCACAGCTCACCATCTGGATTCTTTTAAATATGTAATACTAGCATATCATTTATGTATCTGATTTTTACATTTTTATACTGTCATCTGTTGTTGCACATCGCACAGAACCCTGCAATATTGGGTGATTCAGAAATTTCATAGATGATGGTGATGACGACGACAACAACAACAATGATGACAATGGTGATGATGGTGAATTCTCCAATTTTCCACCTCCCTCTCCCAATTTTTGTTCACAGCATTGTGTATGAACTCTAGTTTAATGGATATTTTACTTCTCATATACACATACACCCTGCCATTTTCCCAACATATACTGATAAACAAACAAAAAGCCTTGATGTGATTGTAATCTCCAGTAGAAGTGAGATCTACCACCTCTTTGCCAATGCAGTACTGTACTCTTTCAAAAGGCATTTTAATGATTTTATTACCATGAGTTATGCTTTATTTTGCCACAGCATGCATGCATGGACGCATGCATGCGTGTGTGTGTGTGTGTGTGTGTATATTAAAAATATATACACACACACAAACACAGAGAGAGAGAGAGAGAGAGAGAACAAGAACAAGGCTCATAAAGAGGGTTGCCAACTCTAGATTGGGAAATTATTAAGGGTTTGGGATGGAGCCTAGGGAGGGCAGGGTTTGGGAGTGGGAAGGATGTCAGCAGGGTACAATGCCATAAAGTCCACCTCCAAAGCAGCCATTTTCTCCAGTGAATCTGACCCCCATCACCGGGGGATGAAGAAGAGAAGAAGAGATTGGATTTATACCCCGCCCTTCACTACCCAAAGGTGTCTCAGAGCGGCTTACAATCTCCTTTCCCTTCCCCTCCCTACAACAGACACCCTGTGAGGTAGGTAGGGCTGAAAGAGCTCTTGACAGAGACTGCTCTTTTTCAAGAACAGCTGTGCCAGAGCTACAGCTTGCCCAAGGTCATCCAGCCAGGTGCAAGTGGAGGAGTGGGGAATCAAACCAGGTTCTCCCAGATTAGAGTCTGCGTACTTAACCACTACACCAAACTGGCTCAGTTGTAATTCTGTGAGATCTCCACCCTTCCCACTTGGAGGCGGACAGCCCACTTTGAGCCTACTTGGTAGCGAAAGACAGTTCATTAACATGTGAAAGAAACATGGTAATAGCAGTGTGATCCTATGCAAATAGAAGGCAGCACCACTGTATTCTATGGCACTTAATCTATTCCAGTTATTTTTTTATTTACTCCTACCTTACTCCAAGGATTAGGATAGTGAACACTGTTCTCTCTTTCCTATTCTACTTCATCTTTACAATAACCTTGTTAGGCTGAGAAAATGTGAGTAGCCCAAAATTATACATAAAATTTTTGATCAGACAGAGGATTTGAATATTTATCTCTGAAGCCTTAGTCTACCACACCACCACACCAGACTCTCAAAATATTCCATCACACTAACTTAATTCTAGATAAGCGTGCATAGAATTGCAGCCAGGGACTTTAGGCCTAAGTGACTTATTATATTTCTGAACTAATTGTGTTACATTGTGTCTCTCAGTTAAATTTTGTACATTTGCTATTTTAATTTCTCTTTTTCAATCAACGTATCACTATTTAATGTGAAAATTATACATAGGCCATCTATCTCCCTTTCTGTCTCTCTCTTTCTCACACTAGTAAAACAGAATCTCTTCAAATTATTCATTTTTTAAAGGTATGTTTCTTATCTACAGAAAGATGGATAGAGACTGGTCAAAAGTCTCATTACTGAGATTTTACTTAAAGAACACGAAGCATTTCAGTGAAATGAAGTAACTGCAGTGTTCGAAATTTCTGAAATCAATGTGCTGGCTTGTAGATGAAACAGAGCTCCAAGATCAGAGCGAACCCTCACATATATTGCAACATGGCCTCCATATTTTATTCCTCTGCTATTTGACTTTCATCTTCTCTAGTGATGTGCTTAGCTTCATCATGTCAATGCTTCAAAGGAAACTTCTAGAAGAATTTTGTATCCTCTGCCTTATCTCAGAATTCACTGGAGCTTTGGCATTACTGCAAACGCACACCCATTCCTGGCTTGGAAGATGCAGGCAGAAATTGTAGGAGGTGGTTAAAGACTATTGCTGATAAAGCAAGCTACTTTGTCTTGTTCTCTGTCATGATCTGACAGTGTCAAGCGTCTGGTCCATGGACGCTTAAAGAAAGCTATTGGGGGCTTTTGATGAGGCCACCCAGGCAGAAGTAAGTAGGGATGGGCACAAAGCAGCTTACAAACTAAGGTTTGTGATTAATTTTGGCTGGTTCATGGTTCACACACTGAAGTTCATGGCAGGTCAACCAGCACAAGCTTTCCATGACCTTTCAAGCAGTTTGTGGAGGTTCATGCCTGTTTGTGAAGGGGTTGTACATTTCCAGTCTCCGTTCAAACAAAATGTTTACCAAACTTCAAAGCAATGTGAAAGAGGTGGAATTCCCCACCTTTGGAAACACTCTTGTCAATTTCAAACTAGTCAGTTTCAAGAGGGTTCCCCCCCCCTTTGCCAGCCTTCCTTTGTATCCCCTTCCCATTTTCTTGCACAGAGCTTGCAACCCCCCACTTGGATTTGTTGTAACTATGTGTTCAGAGCAGTCCTTTTAAGCTTGCAAAATCCCCCCTTCCTTGGATTTCTTGTGATACTGTGCTTTGAGATCAGGTTTTTTAAGCTTGCACTGCTACAGTGGCACTGGGTTCTGCTGGGCATTCTGTACACTGAACTGGTTGTGTTGAGCTTGCAGAAATGTCCCCCACTCAGTTTGTACTGCAGAGATTCTCTGGTTTGACATTAGTCTTTTTTTAACTTGCATTGTTACAGTGGCACTGGGTTCTGCTAGACGTTTTGTACACTGAACTGGTTTTGCTGGGCTTGCAACACCCCCCCCCCCGATTGTATTCCATACTTCACATCAGTCTTGTTGAGCTGGCATTGCCACAATGACGCTGGGTTGTGCTGGGCACTAGTACATTGAACTGGTTCTGCTGGGCTTGCATCCCCCTCTTGCTTGGAGAGTGATTTTGTGCTTCACATCAGTCCTCTTTGAGCTGATTCTTCTGCCATCTCATCATGGTTCTGGGCAAGTGGGACTATTTCTGCCATTGTAGCTAAATACAAGTTTGGCATTCACTGTACTATAGGTCCTATTTTACCTCTCTCCATGTCTTTGCCTCCTTGAAGCTAACACCATTTAGATCTCCCCCCTTGGTGCTCCTTATGCTTGCAACAGTACTTCTTTCTTCTATTTTACAAGCTTCTTTGATCTAGACTTGCCTTACCTACATTGCTGCTGGACTGTCCCAAGCACCATGCCTAGGCCACAAGACTGAGTCCCAACAAACAGTATATCCCACAGTATTATGACCTGGGTGGCCCACTGTAGGGATGGAAATCAGGTATTTGATTGTTTCCCCCATATTAAAAGCTAGCTGGGAGAATCTGCCTGATATACCAGGGAGTTTGCTTTTTAAGGAGTGGAGACATGATCTCCTAACCTACAGTAGAATGTGGCACAGTCCAGGACCAATTATAGCAGATGATGAGATGCTTGTATAGACTCACCCTTACTTAGATTAAGGAGACTCCTAGCCTATTTCTGGCACTTAACCTAAGTTAAATTATAGCTGTAGTCATACTTCATATAGCTTTTGAGGCATTTTAAAGCTTCTACAGTTACTTTAGTGGTATATCACAGTAACTGCTCTTCCTCAGGGACTCCTGCAAGGCAAATAACGGCATTCATAAAGTCACTTGGAAGTCAAAAGTAAATAAGAGTTGAACTGCAGCTATTAAACCGAGCAATATAAAAGGATTAATCCATTAGAGTTCATGACAAAAGGTGATATGCTGATCTTGCATGTTCAGTATCACTAATGGGGAATGGATCTACAGTCTCTAATTATCTGAATTAACTGGCCACCCTCTTAATCACAATTAGAACATTCCGGTAAGCACCGCTGACATACAATTGCCATGAGTTTCAATGCAGCTGGTATCAGAACCACCAGTACCTTTCAAGGAATTGTAGAACTTGATGGGATACAAAAAGAGTTGCCAGGCCCCTGCATCTAAAAAAAATGGCCACTGGTCCAATCTGAACCGGGCACTACAGGCCGTGGCTGGGTGGCTCAGGCTGAGCTGTCTGAAACTAAACCCAGCAGAGACAGAGGTCCTGTGCCTGAGTCGGAGTGGACCGGGGTTGGGGCTCCCTCTTCCGACCTTTGATGGGGCGCCGTTGGTGTCAGCATTGGAGGTTAGGAGTTTGGGAATCCTCCTTAACTATGGAGGCCCAGGTGGCAGCCACTGCCAGATCTTAGGCTGATTTGGCAGTTGGTTCCCTTCCTCGGCCGCAATTACCTGGCTACAGTGATCCATGGGATGGTTACCTCGAGGTTAGACTACTGTAATGCTCTCTACATGGGACTGCCTTTGGCAAAGATCTGGAAGCTGCAGCCAATGCAGAATGCAGTGGCCAGGCTGATGATGGGTCTCCCCAAGTGGGAACACATCCAGCCTGGGCTGAAAGCGCTGCACTGGCTGCCAATAGCATACCAAATCCATTTCAAAGTGCTGGTACTTACCTTTAAACCCCTATATGGCCAGGGTCCAACTTACCTGAGGGACCACCTTTCCCCACATATACCCCCAAGAGCACTTCGGTCCAGGGCACAACATCACCTGGTGGTTCCAGGCCCCCGGGAGGCAAGGCTCGCCACGACTAGGGCCATGTCCTTTTCGGTGGCAGCCCCTACCTGGTGGAACAAGCTCCCAGAGGAGATCAGGGCCCTGTGGGACCTTATGCAGTTCTGCAGGGCCTGCAAGACAGAGCTTTTCCACCAGGCTTTTACATAGGGGCCGCCACTACCACCACTACCAATGATGTGAACAACATCGGGGTTAAGGATGGCCCGGGAAGATCTGCCACAATTTTGCACGACTGATATCACCGGACGTATTTGCTTGAGATCAGCTATAGGACAACATCATCCCCAGATAACTGTTTTTACCATCATTGCATATATTCGGGGACCATCCTGCTTTCAATTGAGTATCACTGTTGTTTGTGATTAATTATTATTAATGTTTTTATTGCTTTTATCCTGTTTTATATGGGCTTTGCCTCTTGTAAGCCGCCCTGAGCCCGTTCGCAGGGAGGGCGGGGTAAAAATCCCAATCAATTAATCAATCAATAAATGGTGTGATGTCACTTCTGGTGAAACCCTGGACGTGGCATCAGTCCTTTCTATCAATTGCTGAAAACTCTATGGTTCTACCATGTAGTTTTCAGTGATTCCTAGAGAGGTGCGATGTCACTTCTAGTTTTTCCTTGAAGTGACATCATGCCATCAGTGATGGCCACCGCCATGTCCCCATCCCTCCCCAGCCTCCCACTGGTTGGCAGGCAATAAACCTAATCACTCTCCCAGTTTACTGTGGTTCTTTTCCCATTGTAATGGATTTGGCTTTTCTATTTTACTTGGACAGCAGTCCGGGAATACGTCTTTCTCCCTCACCTGACCAATTCAGCACTTTGGCCCATGACTAGCATTTTAAAAAAAGGGGGGGGGAGAAAAAAAATCTTCAAAATGCAGACGACTGCTTAAGGAGACTATACAGAATTTCAACCCTGGTATTCTTACTAACTGACCTGGTGTGAGATTTTCTCTCAGCTCCTATCCCTCTTTGGTTCTTCATTTTCTTATAAGCTATCTCTCTCATTTCCTCAGGTCTCTACTGTCTCCAACCTTCCATCTGTTAATTCCTCATTTCTCACCTCACCTCCATCCCATCTGTCTTCCTTCAGACCCTTTACTCTGGATCCCTTCACTTCCCTTTCACCATAAGCCTTCTTCTTATGTTTTCCCCACCCCAAATCTCTGTGTTCTAGGGATGCTGACCTCTGCACCTTGCATCTCCATCTGGCAGCATACAGCTCATCTTGTATCTGTGTGTATTAATGTGTGTATTTCCCAACCCCAAACGTCTTCTGTGCAGGCTGCACACACATCATGAATATTGTATTGCAACCACTGTCACTCCTTGAGCAGCTAGAGTGTTTGTGAGCAGTCCCTGACATCACAGCTGTAGATGGATGATAGTGCCAAAGGCAACAGTTGGTTTTGTGGTTCACACTAAGTATAACTGTGAAATACAGTTCCCTTTCCATAATGGAGCCAGTTATGCTTATTAGGTCTTTAAGTCAGTGAGGTACTTAACCCCCCCCCCCCCACACACACACATCATGATCTATTTTTTTCTTCTCTTGCTTGAGCTATTTACAACAAATTAAAATAACCCAGGATTGGTGCATTTCCTTTGCTTGTTAAAATCAACCCCAGCCTGCCTCCTGGTTGGTAGTCATGGGAAGTGGAATTGACCTGATCAAAATAAGTCTTCTCTCTTATAAAGGGCTGTTTTCTAACCCCATTTTTATCCTAGGACCTAATGCTGCAATATTCTTTGGCTCATGGGAAAAGTTGTATTTCCAAGTAACCCCATCACCCCCCACCCTTCATTTTATTATAGCTAATAGAACAACTTCCTCCTAATGCCATCTCAGCTTTCTGCATTCAAGATGCTACTGCTGTTTTCAAGCTGTGGGAAGCCCCAAAGAAGACTTCGTAGACCTTATAAGCCTCCTAAATCCCTGTAGGAAGCAATTTAAAACATTGCATTGAACAGTGGCTTCTGCCTACACAGTCTAGAAGGAACCCGGGAACAGTGACAAGATCAAGGTCAGACTTGGAAGTCACTACCAGCAAAACATGGCAGAAATCCAATGGCCATTTTCAATGCTTCTGAATGGGGGGTGGGGTAGAATTGGCACTCCCAGAAATCTTTCCCTCAATGAAAAAAATTGCAACACAGAAAGCAGTCACTCCTAGTATGTGATAACGGATCTGATACACGGATTTTATTTATTTTATTTATTTTACTTAAAACATTTTTATGCCACCACATTTCCACTGAATCAAGGTCCATAAGGCGTTGAACAGAAGAAACAGTATAATGTATAAAAATACAAAGTTATTAAACTCAATTTAAAAAGATATAAACACTAGAAGGATGGTCAATAACTATACAAAACAAAAAAGTCTTCACCTGCTGGTAAAAGACACAGCTAGAGGAAGACAGGCAAATCGCCCCAGAAGGGAGTTCCAGAGTTTGTTTGAAAGTGTGGGACAAATTCAACAAACATGTATTAGATTTGGGGTGCTGTGAATTTTTGCCGCAAACTTGTTCGACAGATCACTGTGTCTGAAGGCATTGATCAGGGATGGGAGCCAATCACTTGTTCTGTTCAGTGTGTGTTGAACAGCTCTGAAACCTGCCAAACAGTTTTGCATTGGGTTTTTGCAGCACTGCACATGTCCAGAGATTCTGCTGATTCAAATTAATCAGCAGTGATTATTGTTGCTAGGGTCTACTTAGATGAACATTGATGTGTAGGATTTTATCAAAACAGTATTTAAATTTTTTTGCTGTCATTTTTAAAATGAGGTGCCAGTCCTCAAGCATAACTGAAAATCAGATATTTGGATCTCTAAGCCTCGGTCCTTATTCAGGTATGTGGGTCTAGCTATGAGTAGTTCTCACTGGAAAGGACAGGGCACTGCAGTAGGATTCCACATTTTCAGAGCTATGCTCAAGCAAGGAAAGATGGCATTAAGACTGAGTCCTGCTACCAAAAATTACAACCATGCTACTGTGCATGTCCCGAGCACACAAGGGGTTAGGAGAGATGCAGGTGAAGAGCAGGGCCTTTTCTGAACTGGCAACCTGGCTGTAGCATTCATTTAGCCTTTGCATTCTTTTATGTACCACGTTTAGAGCTTACTGTTTTCCTGACTATTTGGACGGCTGTCTCCAGCCTACCTCAACTCCTTTTCTGCTATTCTACCTCACTTGCTCAGGGTTTTCTGCAGTTTTAAGGTTGGTTGAAGTTTTACAATACTTAATTAGTCTGATATTTTTTACACCACCTTTAAAGTGAAAAGGCAGGCATCAAGTTAATCAATTTAATTTGATTAATTTGACACCTGCAAGGTGAACATGAGAACTGACTCACGTTAAAACTCTCTGCATTTGATTATCTCGAGTGCCAGGAAGCAGGGCTATTTTTGGGCAGGAACGCACAGGAACGGAGTTCCGGCTGGCTCCTGAGTTGGCCACGCCCAGCAGGGACTCATTAGCATAATAGGCCACACCCAACATCAGAAACTCATTAGGATTGGCTACATTAGTGGTGTGTGGCCTAACATGCAAAGGAGTTCCTTCTACAAAAAAAGCCCTGGTTTTGACCACAAACAAGGTCAACAGAATAAGAAGCAAAAGGTGGGTGTGGCTGGATGACCACACTTCTGGTAACACAGGGGTGTGGCCTCATATGCTAATGACCTGTGCTGTCAGGGGTGTGGCCAATTATGCTAATGAGTTCCTGGTGGGCTTCTTCTACAAAAAAAGCCCTGCCAGGAAGTAGTAAAATGTGTACTATTAGATAATAATGATGATGATGGTGATGATTGATGGGTCAACCACATAGGCAAGCATAGCTTAATATTTCAGTGTTTAAAGGGAAGGAAGTGAATGTGGGAGCCAGACCAAAGCATTACCCAAGATATCAGATTAAAGTTTTGTTCTGCTTGGGCTCAAGGGCTTTCAGGATCAAAACCCATTGAATCAAAATTAGTTATTTGCAAGTAGGGACACACCTGAGACTAGTGGGGGATAGTGAAATACCATCCTAACTCCTCCTTAGTAAAAACAGTCTCCCAATGGCCTGCTTACAGTACTGTGGATTTTGCCCATCTGGTTCATGTGGAAGTGATGATAGGTGGGGGGTGGCAAGAACTCCTGCTCCTCCTCATGCCCATCTGCCATGCTGCCTCCTGCACTCATCTGCTTTGCATTGTCATCTGTTCCCTTCACTGCCACTGCCCCCAACCAACCTCCCACTCCTCCTCCTCTCACCTGTCTGCAGCATTGCCACCTACCTCTGCCCACCTGTTCCCTCATCCTCTGCACACCTCCCTCAAAATGGCAGCTGAGATCCCACAATGTACTGTTGTCAGACCTCCGTCTTTTTCTTACAAAGTTGATTTAACCCCCCCCCCCTTTTTGCATTTTTCTGCAACCCTGGGTATTGCCCCAGGTCTGTAGAATAATACTACACTTCTGTACCTGGCCCTATTCTCTGGGGTTTTTTTATTCACATGGAACCAATTTCAGAACAAAATATGTGATTTAGAGCACCTTTACATTGCCCTTCCTTCAACCAGTTCAGGGTGGCATATAGTGGTCTTCCCTCTTCCATTTTACTCTCAAAACAACCCTGTGAAGTAGGGTAAGCCGACTCACTAACCCAAGGTCCCCCAGAAGCATCAGCACTGAATGAGGATTTTAACCTGGATATCTCAGATCCCAGGCCAATGTTTTAAACACTATGCCAAGCCAGCTCTCTAAAATCAAGGGTTCTCTCTGCTAAGACAGGTAGTGGAGATGGGCTATCTGCTCACAGAAGCTCATCTTGTTGCAGTTAGGACTTCCACTGACCTATCAAATATTGTCAATGGATCACCTACCATATAAATATAGCTCTGTGTATGCACATTAAGTTCTGTCCGGTTATTTTTGCTATCACTTCCCTCTCAATGAGAAGAATGAGGTAAAGTGAGATGATGTGCCTTTTCAACAATAGTTTCAAAATCATGGAACAGATTGCCGCAAGTAATCCAGCAGCTCTCAACTGTATTGGTTTTTAGAAAATACTGTAGGACTTGACTTTTTAAATTGGCCTTGGGTAGCGCAAAAGAGAGAATATATATATATGTTGTGTGTGCGTGTGTGGAGTTATAATTGGAAGGAAAAGTTCATAGTAAAAAGAATTAATTATGAAGTTTTAATTGCATTGGAATTTAATTTCCACTGGCTATAATTTTATGTGGTGGTTTCACCTCGTGAATGCTCGCTCCCACGATGCTCACCAGGTGTCTACCTTGCTCTTCTTTTACTTATTTTATGTACTGAAAACATATGTACGCCACCTTTCTGCCCAATGAGGGCCCTCAAGGTGGTGAAGACTTAAAAATATATTTAAAAATAAACTTTTATGACATGCTAATATGCACAAAACAGAAGCAAAAAAGAATTAGGGTCAGTAAGGGAACACCAGACAAAAAAGGAAAGTCTTCACCAGTGGCAGAAAACAATGATCGAAGGGGATAGCTGCATCTCCCTGGGAAGTTAACTGCATAGTTTTGGAGAAACAACTGAGGCCCCTGCCACACGGCAGGGAAAACACTGGACAAAGCGCGGCTTCTAAAAGCCGCACCAAAAAAGAGACGCCGTGGCGGGATCCCACGATCCCCTGAGCCGTGGCGCCGTTGCGCCCTGGCACGATCAGATGCTGGGGAGGAAGAGACGAGTGGGAGGGGGAGGCTGCCAAACTGCGCATGCTTGAGCATGCGAAGTACGCCCGGGGGCCGGGGATGCGCCGGCGAAAAGACGTGCCGGCGATCCCATGGCCGGCAGGGATGCGGCTCTTCGGAAAGAACCACCTAGGTAGGTGGTTCTTTTTTGCTGCGGGTTTTGGTCGGGAGGGGCAGATTGGGAACGGGCGCAGCACGATTCCCAGATGTTGCTGTGGGATCGCGCCTGTTTGCTGCGGCCCCGATCCGTCCCTCTCCCGGCCCAAACCGTCTAGTGTGAACAGGACCCAAGAAAGCCTTTTCTTGTGTTGCCACCCATCTAGCCCCAGAAGATGAGGCTACCTAAAGTGGAGTCCCTGAAGATGATCATAATGCTTGGGTAAGTTTGTATGGGAGTAAGGTCTTTAAGGTATGCTGTTCCAAAGCCATACGAGGCTTTAAAGGTCAATACCAGCAACTTCAATTGTGCTGCGAAGAAGCTTGGAAGCCAGTGCAGATGGAACAAGAACTGAGTGATGTGGTCCCCGTGACTGATAAATACTGGATCAAAACCTTTTTTTAAAAAAAAAAACACAACAACTTTAAACTGAGATATTCTACTTTTTGAAGCTGTTTTTATGGCCTGCTGGAAGCATTTTGTTTCAAGTATACTATTTGGTTTTGTGAGCATTCAACAAAGAAATAAAAATGAGAAAGTGATTTAGAACACTAAGAACTTGCAAGAAAAAGAACCTGAACAATTTAATGTTCAGATGCAAACAGAGCAAAAGTGTACCTGTATGCCATAAATAACAATAATAATAATAACAAAACAGCCACCAGATAAATCACAGGGAAGAGATATTACTTTTTGGCTTACGAACAATAAAAATCTTTTTTATTCATTCCGGTTGGTCCTGCCCCACTGGATTGTAGCACTTAGACAGTGCCAAATGAGATTGACTCATTCCATTGATCCATTACAATTTATAGGTGGCATGCTAAGGCTATTGTCCTTCATCAAAATGTATGAATGCCAATAAATAACAGGGCAATAAAATTAACCTGAAGTGGCTTCAGCACTGAACAAGAGTTGCAATGGACAGTGATTATCACTTGAATGCAGAGAGCCACAGCTGTGTTTCATTCTTCAAATATCACCCAAAACCATGAAAGAAATGGGAATTCATTGCTGGAAGCCTATGACTCAAAGACTTCTTGGCATGAACTAACCACTCAAGAGCAAAGAAATGGTTGCTTGCTTCTTCTAAAAGGCAGAAACAAGGAAACCCCATCTGTGTTCCTCATCTTGAAAAGCTGTCAATTATCTTCCATTTCACAGATGTTAAAGCAACTCCCGTGCTGAAAGTGTTTGCAAAAAGAGTCAAGTGCTGGGCTCAATCTTAAATTTTAGCTTGCCATTATTTCTAAGGCTCAGTGTGGAATCCCTATTATTACCATATCACAGGCAACTGAACTTGGATTGTCCAGGTCATTCCAGTTATCTAAGCATTTAGAAGCACTTGAGCATAAATCTACAAGGTGCAAAACGAAGTTCTGGAATCTTGGACCACACGAGGTTCAGCTGAAAGCTTTGGTCTGCAAACCACAGGCCTTTGCAAAGGAATTCCTCTAACACCATTTTTTAATGCTAGTGTAAATTGCCTGTGTGATCAAGTGTTTGGAATGGACATTTGAAGCTGTTAGTACTAATTACTGCTGTGATATAAACATGGCAAGGGAGGAAAAGGTCATTTATTTGACCTGACCTTTCAGACTCTCAATGTAATCTCTTTGAAGATGCATGACATTAACACTTGGGACACAACAAATGAACTGACATCAGGGGAAGTAAAATTAGTTTACCCTTTTTACTGAGTCCCTTCATTTGAGGTGCTAAGAATGGAAATTGCTCATGGCTCATTGTAAAAGGGCGATTCAAAACTGCTGAAACATTTCAACCTTTAGGATCTAAAAAGGCCAGTGTCTAGCTCTTGTAGGAATCATTTCACAAAGGTTAGGAGATCCTAAAGAATTAGCCTCCCATGTTGGACTTTAAAGTTTGAGCTAGTCAGTAAGAAAACCCAAACTTCACAGTTATGCATTAACCTGAAACATAATAGGTTGATACCAGACTAAACTCTTCATTTAACAGAAGGCACTTCCATCATTGGAAGAAAGCTTCTTTCTCCTCCACTCACTGCAGCTCACTGATCTCTCCCAAATGCTGGAGGACAGGAAGCCCTGAGGAAGAACATGAGGGCAAATTGTGGGTCTGTGGGACAACTGGAAGAAACTGCCTCCCCTGATGTTAGCAGAAAAACTGGTTCAGAGGTATTCATTACACCACTCACAGAGACCCACATGTGCAATTACCTCCAACCAGATGCACCACATGATCACTGTACACTCTGTGCACCTTCCCACCAAACACACATACAATAATATAAGATACCACAACTTATTAATATTAAATATATAACATTTTTAATTACCAGAGTACCTCTGTGCATGTAGCACAGAGTACCACTGTTCAAAATTGACTAGCCCTTGTGATTCTGGAGTGAGTCTCTCTCTCTGCCTTCTTGTTTTCTCCTCAGCATGAGGCATGGCAGCTCAACTGAGAGAGTGAGGCCCCTGCCACACGGCAGAAAAAAACACGGCCAAAGTGCGGCTTTTTGGAGCCGCACCAAAAGAGACACGCGGCAGCGGGATCACACATATCCCCTGAGCCGCCGCGCGGTTGCTCCATGGCACAATCAGATGCCGGGGAGGAAGCCACCGACGGGAGACCGAGGCAGCCGGCTGCGCATGCGTGTGCATGCGCAGTTCGGCCAGGAGCCTCGAATGCTCCCGACGACGGACGCGCCGGTGATCCCACGGCCGTGCTTGCTGCGGCGTTCCAGGTAAGTCCTACTCTTTAATTGGGGGGGGAGTTTGCTCTGCAGCACTGGGCTGTAGGGATGGATCGGGGACGGGTGCACGCCGATTCCCAGCTGTTGCGGTGAGATCGCGCCCGTTTGCTGCGCCCCCGATCCGTCCCTCTTCCGGCCCAAAACCTCCCGTGTGACCGGGGCCTGAGATTGCCAAAGTACCCAGAGGAGAGCAAGCTGGTCATGGAGGAAAGCCATGGACAGCTGGCCTGACTTTGCTGATGAATGGCCGGCCTGACTCCGGCCCAGAAAATCTGGCCAGGGCTTTGGGGGCCATGGCTGGTTCATTGCAGCAGAATCAGCTGAAACAGAACCCAATAAAAAGGAGGTCCTGTACCTGAGTCGTGGGGGAATAGGATGGGGAATTCAACTCCCAGCCCTTGGTGGGGCAGCACTAGTGCCAATCCCAATGGTGAGGGGTTTAGGGGTGATCCTGGATACCCCCTTTCTATGGAGGTTCCAGGTCATCAATGCTGCCAGATCAGCCTTCTACCATCTTCGGCTGGTCAGGCAGTTGGTTCCTTACCCCTCTCCCTATGACCTCATGATGGTGATCTATGCAGTGGTCACTTCCAGGTTAGATTACCGCAACTCACTCCATGCACACCTATTCTTGTGTCTGATTCAGAAGCTTTAGGCGTCAGCTGTTACAAAATGTAGTGGTGTGCCTGCTGACTGGGACATCTATGTGAAATCACATTCAGCCAGTGCTGTGCCAATTGCATTGGTTGTCAGTTGAGTACCATATCAGATTCCACGCTATGGTATCAACCTTTAAAGCCCTATGCAGCCAGAGACCAGCATACCTATGGGACCGTCTCTCCCCATATGTGGCCCAAAGAGCCTTGTGCTCTTCTGAACAGCACTGCTTGGTAGTCCCCAGCCCAAAGGATGTCTGCCTTGCCTCAGCCTGATGGAACATGCTCTCAATTGAGATCAGGGCTCTGTGGGATTCAGTACAATTCCCCAGGGCCTGCAAAATGGAGTTGTTCCATCAGGCTTTTGGCTGAGGCAGTGGACGCCCAAATGACACCAGCCTTCCCTGCTCAACCTGTCTGCTTCATTTACTTCCTCCTCCTAGGGCACTCCCAATACCAACTGGCGCCAGCATCAGCTGGTTCTGGCTTTGAGAGAAATGAGTCCTCCCTGACATTAGTGCAGCAGTCATTGCAGTCAGAACTGTTATGCTGCCATCTGGGATTTTAATTGATCAAAGTATCTGTGATGTTTTATGAATCATTATTTATTGTTTTACAAAGTTGTGAACTGCCCTGAGCCTGTTTGTGGAGTAGGGTGGGGTATATATGAAATAAATAAATAAATAAATCATGATCCACAAACACCCCATCATGGACAAGTTGCTCTTTTCCTGGGTAACTGGCAGCTGCCTGGGTACTGGGATGGGAGTGCAAAGGCTGCAGAGAATGCTGAGGAGAGGTATTAGAGAGGATGGGCCAGCACCTGAAGAAGTTTGCAGCTTACCTGTCTTTCAGCTGCTGCTGTGGCAGCAGCTGTTTGAGATGCAAACCACCTGCCAATCAGAAGGCCTAGTAAACGGCCTTGCTCATTTTCTTGGAATATGGGGGTGTGCCACATTGGGAAACAGTGCTCAAAATAGCCACAGATGGCATGTCAAGAAGCCACATATGGCTCCCAAGCCACTGATTGAGTACCACAGGCCTAATCCAACCCACTTCTTTGGATATCATTCTTCTTGTTTGTCTTCCATTCCAGTGGTGCCCCTAAAAAAAGCACTACTTTCTTCCATCAGATTGCATGGAACTCTCCACAGTATATACAGGATTAGGAATGAATTTTGCTACCATTGTTAGGAATGGGCAGGAACTGAACCACGAAGCAAAATTCATCATGAATCTTGCCCTCTTCGTGGTTCGCAAACCAAAATTCATGATAGGTCTACCATCATGAACTTCCACAAATTTTTAAAGCACTTTGTGGTGGTTCATGGATACAGCAGAAAGCAGGGGTTTAAAGGGACTTCAAGTTCCTTTAAACACCTGCTTTCTGTTCCCTGCAAAAGCTGCAAAAATGGCTGAGGGGCAAGAACATTTTGTTCCCTGCCCCGCAGCTGTTTTGGGCTTTCTTGTGCAGTCCCTTTAAACTTTAAAGTGACTACAGAAGAAAGCCCAAAACAGCTCCTGCCACTCAGCTGTTTTTCAGCAATTCTTCTGCAGTCCTTTTAAACTTTAAAGGGACTGCAAAAAAAGCCTGAAACGCCTGAGGAGTGAAAGTAAATAGCTAAGTAAATGTCCCGCTCCGGGGGTTGCGGGCCGTGAGGGCTGGACCCCAGAACCCCCAGCGAACCCCCAAGACCCCCACCATATACCTTACCAGAAAGGGGAAGACCCGGCGATCCAGCGTGAGAGACGGGGGCAGCGATCCCGTTCAACGCATGCCACACCGGCCGCACCAGGGGATGAGACCAGGGCCCGCGGAGCAGCCTCTGGGAAGAAGAGAAGCAAGACAGTGGGGCCGACGGACCGAGAGCGAACGCCGAGTGGCGGGAGCAGCCGCGGAGCGGCGCCAGCAGCGCGGCACAGAAGCAACCAGGGCTGCTGCCAGCGTACCAACCGCCACCCCGGAGACGTCCTACTGGTGTCTCAGTAGATAAAGTGGGGCGTGGCCCAAGCCGGGGGACGGAGGGGCGGTCCCGGGAGCGGGGCGGGGAGATAAAAGGGCAGGGTGGAGAAGGGGCCGGGGAGGAGGAGCATGCGGTGACATTGAGGGAAACGGAGAGAGAGAGAAAACGGCAAGCAAGAGAGAGAGCGGGAAACGTTCGCAGCGTGCTGGCAGAGGGACGTTCGGGGTGATCTTAACCCCGTCCCCTGCCTGTCTGAGGTCCCTCACTCCCTCTCCCTTTTTGGACGCGACCGCCTTCTGGACCGCCCGTCCTGCCGGAGCCCAACCCAGACCTCGGCAACACGGCCAAAAGAGGTGCTACCCCGAGGACCAAGGGAGGACGCGACAGTAAAAATGCATAGCTAAAAAATAGCTATGTAAAAACACATAGCTAGCGCAATGCTCATCTGTTTGTTCGTGGGTTTGTTTGTTTTTTGGACTTTCTGCAAACCCCGTTGAAAGGGACTGTAGTCCTTTTCAATGGGGTTTGTGATGCCACAAACCGGTTCAGTTTGCATATTAACCTCCCAGTTCGATTCAGTTCATGGTTTGGTTTGTGGCCATGAACTGACACAAACTGCATTTTTCTGGTTCGTGCCCATCCATAGTCATTGTTCAAGTGTGCCTAGGTAGCTATGCATCTCCTCAACTTTCCCCCATAAATTTACATAATAATAAGCATTACAGACAGTATCATGAAACTGCTGAGGAGAGAAAATACATAGCTAGTGCAATGCTTTAACAACTTGTCAGCCTCCAATCCACAGCCAGTACAATAGCCAAATAAACATCTGCTGCTTGCAGTTTGCCAGGATTTACAAAAACAATAAACTGCCAAACATCTAGCAGGCCACCGCATATGATCAGTAGGCTTGCCACCCTCCAAGTGGGGCCTGGCAATCACCTGGAATTACAACTGACCTCTAGACCAGTGTTCCCTCTAAGCTGAGTTAGTGTGAGCTAGCTCACAGTTTCTTAGCCTCCAGCTCACACATTTTTGTCTTCGCTCAGGAAGGATGGCTCCAGAGCAAGTTAATTTATGCAGCAGCCAAATCGCTCACTCACAACTTTAATGCCAGTAGCTCACAAAGTAGAATTTTTGTTCACAAGACTCCACAGCTTAGAGGGAGCATTGCTTTAGACTACAAAGATCAGTTCCCATGGAGACAAATGACTGCTTTGGAGGGTGGACTGTATGGCACAGTAGCATGCTGAGGTCCCCCCCTCCCCTCCCCAAACCCTCCCCTCTCCAGGCTCCACTTCCAAAATCTCCAGGTATTTCTCAACCCAGATCTGACAATCCTGACATAGGTGGCCTGCACTGGGAGATCACAAGTTGTGCAGGCCTATGCAGGCCTTACGTACTGCTACTGGAAAATCTTGACATGGCAACACTTAATATATAAAGAGATGGTCCTTGGTAGGCTTTCACCATTCCATATCACTAGGGACCTTATGTATGGCTGCGAGAGTTGGACTATAAGGAAGGCCGAGCGCCGAAGATTAGATTCTTTTGAACTATGGTGCTGGAGAAGACTCTTGAGAGTCCCTTGGACTGCAAGAAGATCAAATCAGTCAATCCTAAAAGAAATCAACCCTGACTGTTCCCTGGAAGACCAGATAATGAAACTGAAGCTCAAATACTCTGGCCACCAAATGAGAAGGGAGCACTCAATGGAGAAGACCCTGATGCTGGGAAAGATTGAAGGTCAAAGAAGATGGGGACGACAAAGGATGAGATGGTTAGACAGTGTCATCGATGCAACAAACATGAAATTGAGCCAGCTTCAGAGGACGGTGGAAGACAGGAGGGCCTGGCGGGAGCTGGTCCATGGGGTCATGAAGAGTCAGACTCGACTGTGCGACTGAACAACAACAACAACAACAAATCTTCTGTAAAAAGCTAAACAAAATTCAGGTCACCATCTGAAACCATGCTCTCCGATCCCACTCCACACACATCATCAGAGGTTGTGTGGTGGTAACCAGACACTGGGCTTTCCCCCCTACAAATGGTGGTTTCATATTTCTGGAATCACCTTCCACAGACCCCAAGTAATTTACAGTGTGATCCTCACCAACACACTCTTCTAAGCCCACTGACTTCAGGGTTTAGGCCTACACTGTTATTTGGCATCAAGCCTGATTTTCTTCAACCATCACCTTAGAAGTGTTTCATGCTAAGCATTTGAGACCTGATTTTTTAAAATTGCACTTCTTATTACTGTTTGGCTGGATTTTAAGCTAATTCTTGTAGTGCCATTTTATTGTCAATTGGTTTTTAGCTATTATACACCCCCTTGGAGGGAGGCTGATTAACAGAAAAGCAGGTTATAAAGGTCCCCCCCACCCATCATTGGAGCAACATTATTGCAAGAAACTACAGTTAGAAGCTGTGCATAATTGGTCCTCTGTACAGTCAGTTTCTTCATGCAGAAGTTTTTAAACCATGCAATAAGAGGTCGCCTACAAACCAATCACAGTCACAGCCATCAAGAAAAAGAGCACTGTGGCTACCTAAAGCTCTCTTAACCAAACATGGTTTTGGCATGAAGTGCTATGAGCTTCACACTTTCATGTTGCCCACCAGGTGACTGTGACAGCTGTCAGGAGACATTCTATTTTTGTTGCAGACCTGTGAATTATGTTATCTTGAATCTCTCTTAGGGGAAAAAAACACCAAGAAATGAAAATGTGATGCCATTATATTTGACCAGAGGTCTGTTACAGAGCATGTTTCCTCATACTCCCAGGACAAAAGGGTGGTGGTGTGAGAGATGGACCCTTGCTCGGAGGTCCACATGCTCTTTAACTTGTGCTGGGACATGCTTGTTCAAACGAGATGTAGATACTCCAACTGGCATCAGACCTGAAGCTCTGATATCCTGATTTGAGGTGTTTGAGGAAAGTTGAGGGAATAGCAGTCAGCACTTCATCACAGATCCTATGTTTTTGTCACCAGACTCCATATCTCAAATGAAGACCTACTTTCCAGTCCCTTGAGACCCCTGAAAGGTTACAGGAAACAAAATCTCAATCAGTGCCTTCATCGGAACTTCTAGTGGCCAGACTACTGCTGGCAGTGAGGAACGTGTGTAGCTAGGTTGAAACAATGGGGCTCAAAGCACAAGGGGAGAAAATAACCATTGAACAGTCAGATAGCGGCATACTGATTTAGCCATATTCATTTCCTTTGGATTTTCTATGGCTGAGTTCAGACTGGCAGTTTGCCCCGATATACACACATGTGAGGAACGTTTCACAAGTGGATTAAAGGGGCCGTTCACACAGGCACATCTGTATGGCATTCGCCACCCGTACTCCACCAGTCTTGTAGCGCCTGCCTCCCGGGTTTAAAAGATACCTGGTGAAAGTGGTAGCAAACCCTGGAGAGCCCGTTTATCCCGCTTCATTCTGCTTCCCAGAAGTGTGAACGCTAACCACTAAAAGCCGGGAACAGCCTGCGTTACTAATGTGCACTGGCTGTTTACGAGGACTGACCTCCTAGCCTCGCTCTGGCACCAGGAAGGTGCAGGTGATTGCCTTGAAGAGGGGGTAGGGCTGTCGCTGGATGTGCCTATTGGCCACAGCGGCCAGATCCTGCCCTATTTGCCACTGTGCAAGGAAAACGCCGCTTACAGCCGCACCTCCAGACCAACAGTCTGAACGCTCCCTCGTGCCTCCTCCCGGTATGCTCCAGTTTGCGCAGTGTGACTGGAAAAACCCGGCTCTTTTTTGCCACGACTCCCTCTCGCTTCAAACTGCCAGTCTGAACTCAGCCTATGTTGTCGTTCTGATTTGGGGTTTACTTCATTTTTGTTGCTGTCGCTGAGGATGCTTTTTATGATATTTCAATGCCATTTAAGTGAAATTGCTGAAAAATTACTGATGGGATTTTGATTGGACCTTGCTATATCTGCAGCCCATAAATATCTGACCTCTCTCTTCACTCATTGTATGTAACAACCACATCTGTTCCAGACATTTTCACATAACCTGAATGATTTACAACGGGTCTCTGCTACAATTCCTCCAAACCCTGCCTCATCACCTTTGGTTATAAAGTTGACTGTAAAATGATTGTGAACTGCACACATCTGAGGAAGTGAGATGTAGTTCATGAAAGTTTATGCTGAAATAACTCTTTAAGGTACCACTGAACCTCTACTTTGTTTTACTATAACAGACTAACACAGCTAGTGTCCCCCCAGAATTGAACAAGTGTTAATTTAGAAAGGGAAAACATAGGTATAAGGAAAGAGAAACTGGTATGAAAATTTTAAAAAATCAAGAATTTGTTTGGCACAGGGGAGAAAGGCAACTGAAATGCAATTGACTCAAGCAGACAACTTTCAAAATTCTGTCTCCTCCTTATCTACAGCCAAAGACTCTTCGTAGTAGACAGTAGTAGCAGGATAGCAGAATGATAATGTGATTGCACTAAACAGACATAAGTGGCCCTCAACACAGTCAAAACTACTCCACAGTGGTTCCGTGGCTAAACACCAACATTGATACTAAAACTTCAAGAGTCATTTTTCTGACAAGATTTCTGCACTTCTTAACAATTATGTGACAGGAAGATCTTCAACAGGTGCATATCTATCCCCCATCTATCCCCCATCCATGTAGCACTTAATTTCTCCCCTAGTACAAAAAAAGCCACCAGATGCACAGGATGCTACCAGACAGTATGGCTGCGGTCACACACACAAAATAATCCACTTTCAGTGCACTTTCCAACTGGATTTTACTGTGTGAACTGGCAAAATCCAGTTGGAAATTGCATTGAAAGTGGATTATTTCGTGTGTGTGACCGCAGCCTAAAAGTGGCAAAAACATAACAACACAGAAAGGCCTCCCTGAGGCAATCACGTGTAATGTTCCCATCAAATTTACATCTGGGTAAGAAAAAAGGAGACTCATCCTTCAGCAGTATCAAGTCACATCTTGGGATACAGTAAAAATTAAAATGCAGTCTTGGGCCTGGAAGGAGCTAGATTGTCATCGAGCCATGAACCATGAGATGTTACAATATCAACATCATCTAGATTAAAAGGTACAGTTTGTATTGTGCCCTTTGGCATGGGCATCTGGATTTATAAGTCTATCCATTGTAATTTTATCCTGCCTTTACTCCAAGAAGCTCAGTATAGAATAGATGGCTTTCACCTCCTCCATTTTGTCCTCAAAAAGTCTCATGCATTAAGTCAAACTGAATAGCTACCCCAAAGGGCAACTCGTGAACATCATGGCAGACTGCAAATTTGAACCTCAGTTTCCTTGGTCCTGTTTTGGTCATTTAATCATTACACCACAGTAGCTCACAGAATCACCAAGAGCCAGACACAA
Organism: Gekko japonicus; assembly: GCF_001447785.1. Classification (NCBI taxonomy): domain Eukaryota; kingdom Metazoa; phylum Chordata; class Lepidosauria; order Squamata; family Gekkonidae; genus Gekko; species Gekko japonicus. The sequence continues at coordinate 242,768 of NW_015170897.1, read as the reverse complement.
CTGAATGGCTAACAACAACAGCTCATAATGCCTCACTGGTAATTCAGAAATAAGGTCAAAGGCTTGACACATGTACAAGTACACACAGGCTGCGGTCACACACGCCTATTGAAGCGGAGGGGAAGTGAGGCTATTCCCTCCAGAGCAATTTGACATGCAGTTGGGATCACACAGCCCACAATTGTGGGTGAGTCTTTTTTTTTTTTTTTTGCAGTTTGTTTCCCTTGCACATAAACAAGGAATTGCACCTCCGCACTGAGGGCCCCCTATGGAGTATGTGATGATGCACATACTGCGAAGAGAGGGGGGAAACACGGCATGGAGTCCGAATGGCCTGATCAGACCATCCCGACAGCATGACAACATGCTAGAGTAGTCAGGTAGGGGAAAGTCTGCCCATGACCCAACTTATCCAGATAACACCGGACTTTCCCCAGTGTCTTTTAACTCCGCTTCCGTGGTGGAGCAGCATGGGTTGCTGATGACTGCAGGACACTTCCCAGATGTTGCTGTCTGATCTCTCCCTTTAGATCTGTCAGGCATTCACACCTATGTTGGATCTAAAGGAGTGTGTGATTGCAGCCACATTAAGCTTTTTACACACATCCTTGTCTGACACCTTTATTCTGTCCTAACAGTAACCTCCTCTCCAGAGCATAGGTTGCATATCAAAAGAATCAGATGTTGTGGCACACCCTTTTCTTTTAAAACCAACCATAGATATTCACAATCCACACAGTCAAAAGCTTTGCTGTAGTATATTAAACACAAGCTGGGCCCCGTTCACACGGAGCATTTGCCGCGCTAAAGATATGGATGAGAGGCGAATTTTCCGGGCGCCATCAAACACAAACATCTGGGAAGTGTAGTGCACCTGTGGCTAACCCGTGGCTTCATGCCAAAGATACGGAGTAAAAAACTAGTACTTACGATGTACCAGTTTCACGTTTCCGGAAAACGTGGCTGATCACGACCCGTCCTAGTCCCGTCGCAAACCGGTTAGTTTTTTTTTTAAGTCTGCACAGGATGCGCAGAAACGATCATCCGCATGCTCACCTTTTGGTGAGAAAAAAATATTACCGTTTACCACGGAAGCGGCGCCTAGCGATTGCTGGTGTGATCGCACTGCGCTGCTTCTTTGCCGTGCTGCAGGATAGTCATGTCATCGGCACCTCATGCCCTAACCACGGGACCTCGACGGGACGTGTGACCGGGCAGCCGCGTGTTATTTTGCTCCGGGGCAAACAGCCACACTCCCCCCCCCGCATTTTCTGGCCCATGTGACTGGGCCTGATAAATTCTCTCTTATGCACAAATAACCAACATAGGGTGCTGCCACACGGGATGGCTGAAACGCGGCTAATCAGAGCCGCACCAAACTTGAGACGCCGCGGAGGGATCCCACGGATCCCCTCAGCCACAGTGCATCGCTCCCCGGCACGATCAGATGTTGGGGAGGAAAGTCCGATGGGAGGGGGAGGCTGCCGAACTGTGCATGCTCGAGCATGCTCAGTACGGCGGGGGGCAGGGATGCGGCGGTGCAAGGACGCGCTGCCCGATCCCACGGCCCGGCTTGCAGCTCTGGAAGGGATACAACCACCTAGGTAAGTGGTTCTTTTTTACAGCGTGGTATCACCGTTTGGGACGGAACAGGGACGGGCAGGCAACGATTCCCAGATGTTGCCGTGGGATCGCGCCCGTTTGCTCTGCCCCCCTTCCAGCCCAAACCGCCTCATATGGACAGGGCCATAAATTTGCAATATGATCTCTAATGCTTCTTCTTTTCCTGAATCCAGCTGGAACATCTCATTCATTTCATGTCTTTGATCTTGTAGAATAGATCTTTTGTTCTTCATTTTTTGCTTTTTGCTTCTGTTTCTTTACACTGGTTATTACAGTAGTTCTCTTTGCCTCTATGTGCCAGTCTCTGTAACACTGAATTTAGACTTCTGAGCCTATTTGATTCCCCACTCCTCCACATGCAGCTGCTGGTGATACCTTGGGCCAGTTACAAGTCTTTTAAAAGCTGGTCTCTCACAAGCAGTCCTCAAAAGAGCTCTCTCAGCCGCACCTACCTCACAGGGTGCCTGTTGTGGGGAGGGGGAGGGGAAGGAGATAGTAAGCTGCTCTGAGACTCCTTCTGGTAGTGAGGGGCAGGGTATAAAGCCAATCTCTGTTTCTTCTACTTTGTTTCCTGCTTTTGAGTTCCAGTCACTTATGATTATGACTAGAAATAATGCCCGTTGCAGAAATAAATACAACGGGATCTAGAAAGAGGCTCTGGGAGAGTGCTCTGGCTTTGGGCAAACAGTGTCAGTTTCCTGTGGCGACCTCAGCAGGGTTTAATGACAGAGTCCACTGTTTTCTCCAGAGGGATGATTATCAGAATGTTTTGTTTAGGTGTATGATCAACTTCTTCCTGGACACTTACATAATAGCTTTCATTTTCTTCCTCATCCTCATCTGTAGTTGGGGCGCAAACTTTTCATGAAGTCCAATTGATATTATTGACCACTGCTTTACCAGTCATTACTATAAATAAGCAGCATCACAGAAAGGCAGCCCAAGGAGCACTAAATGCTTCCAAAATTATTCCAGCAAATGAGCCAAGCAGAACACTACACACTAAAGGTAGGATTAAATATTTTCTCTGACAGTTTAACCCTTAATGTGGAAGTTATTTAAAGAACGTTCTGAACACGAATGAACACTAAGGATGCTGTTGAATTTCCTCTTCCGGCTTGTGTGACTCAAAATCCCTCATCCCTCAGCTTTGCATCTTTCTTATGCAAATTGAACCCACGGTTCTTTATTTTCAAACCATGCACTGTTCAGACCTCGCAGCAAATGTTCCCCAATCCAATCTCAGTATTCCAGTGTGTGCACCAATGGCAGATAAGTACCATAAAACACACAAACAAATCGAGAACATTAGAACAAGAAGCAGCATCAAGAAAAGGATAACAGTGACAATACATGAAACCAAATGAAATGAGAAAGGGAACATTTGCAGATTCCTAAGTGGTTCAAGTGGTTAAGATGCTGAACTGCAGGCTGTGGAAGGTCGGTAGTTCAGTAGTTCGAGACCCGAGTGCTGCATGACGGAGTGAGCTCCCATCTCTAGTTCCAGCTCCTGCTAACCTAGCAGTTCGAAAGCAAGAAATTGCAAGTAGATAAATAAGTACCACTTCAGTGGGAAGGTAACAGCATTCCGTGCGCCTTGGTGTTTAGTCATGCCGGCCACATGACCACAGAAATGTCTTTGGACAGCGCTGGCTCTTCGGCTTTGAAACGGAGATGAGCACCGCAAGCCTAGAGTCAGATTCGACTGGCTTGCGAGCAAGGGAACCTTTACCTTTACCTTTTAAGTAGCAAGTGAAGATTTTTGCTCCCTAAAATGAAACACATGAATTAGTCCCAGCAAGTGACTTGGCCCTGTTAGGTGACAGAGAAGAGGGATGGGGAAGAACCAAGATGTAATTCTTCTAGCAGTAACATTTTGGCTGCCAAAGAAATTTTGGCTGCACACTTAAAATCCTACTTACTCAGCAGGTAGCAGAAGGATGGTCCTGGCAGCTAGTCCAAGCAGGACCCTGATCATGGCCATTTATCTTCCTAAGTGGACATATGTGCTCTCAATGTGCAAGAATCTTTCCATTCCTACATGCAAGCTTTAGGTTTAGGATTTTCCAGCAGGGGAGGTACCTCCCTTTTGGTATTTGCCATCCCTGCACATTGTTAAGTACTAATTGCAGCAAACACAATTTAATTATCTCGTTTTGTTTGCCAACTAGGACAGAGCAAACAGTTTAACGAGAATCCAACTGCACACACTCTTAACTTTAATTGCGATAACTTTCCTTGGCTCTCAACATCAAAGCAGAGGCCGCACCGACTGGTACTGCAAACTGTCAGGACTCGCACAGCTGACAATGCAAACAAGGTGGCATCCAGAAGGCAGGCAGCAAGCCGTAACTGAGGGGCAGGATGAAGTCAAGGCAAAGAAGATTCAGGGAAGGAGAATCATGCAAGAATACTGACCTTCCGACAACATGGAGCAAGCTCAGAGTTTACTGGAAAGGTGAACCATCCCTGGTTTATTGGCAGGTAACCCAAGAAACTGCTGAGCCAAATGGGCTTTAGGTTGGGGGTATCCAAAAAAGAAACACATCAATATCTCTTTTTAGCTATCTGAAACAGTAGTGCTGAAGAGCATTTCCTAACAGGCTTAAGGCATCAGTAGCTCCCTCTTCTGGTCACCTACCATGGAGGCACAGGAGTTGTGATGTGTCATGAAGGTGTAGCTGTATTTGTCATAGGAACATAACATTTGCTTCAACAGGAACAGTTCCTACAGGGGAAAGTTTCACCTGGGTAGCCATGTTGGCTTGCAATAGAAGAACAACATTTGAGTCCAGTAGTATCTTAGAGATCAACAAGATTTCCAGATATGCCCCCACCCCCAGCACCGGATATCAAATGTTGAACTTGAAAAGTAATATTTCATGAACTTGCAAAGTAATATTTCACCTTTCCTGTGGATTTCATGTGGATTTTACATTTTGCCTAATGCTCCTGTGCTCAACTCAACCAATCACTTTTTTTTGAGGGGGGGGCAAAATCAAAAATGCCTGATGAGCATTTGCAGGTCTTTAAAGGTATTGATGTACACACACGCATGTATGTGTACACACCAGTGGCCTCCTCCCTCTCCTCACTTTTCATTTCCAAAGTCAGAAAAGGTAATTTAAAAAACAAAAAAACCCCAGAGCATATGATTTCAGCAGAGGATAGATATAAGACTTTCCCATAAATTAATCTTCCCATTCCTCCCCAGAAGAACCTTATTGCTGAACCCAGTATGACATCCTGCCAGTGTTGATGGCCACTGTTGTTTCTGTTTGTTCCCCGAATGAACCAGAAGGCCAAGAAAATTACAGTTCTGGAACTCTCATATAATTCCCCATTCCTCGTAACTCCTCCCCCCCAGGAAGGCTGGGGAGTTAGGATTTCTCCACCATCTTATACACTGTACATTTACTGTTTTGCCTACTGCTAATTATTGGATTGTTTAAATTTAGTTTTGTATTGAGACTGTCTATTATTTGTTGTAAGCCGCCCTGAGCCCTACTTGTAGGGAAGGGCAGCCTAGTAAATCGAAATAAATAAATAAATAAAGTTCCTCAGCAATCCATTTAGTCCTGAGCATGCACCAACAGTAGCTTTCATTTGTCATAGTGTTGCCAGACCCCTCTGATGGAGGCATGATGGAGGAACACCACCAAGCCCTACCCCCGGACATTGGTCAGCTGGCCAGTGGGGGGGGCTTACAAGGACAAAGAAGGCCTAGGCCTCGGGGCCAGCATCACACAGGAAGTGACATCATCACGCCAGCACTGTCTGGATGATGCTCTGGTATTTGGACAAAAACTCTACAGTAGAAGCCAGTTTTATTTATTTATTTATTTAGATTTTTACCCCACCCTCCCAGTAAGGCCGGCTCAGGGCGGCTTACATAATAATATAAAACAATACAATATAATAATACAATGTCTAATATAAAACCCAATTAGACACAATTTAAAACCATACTATACAACTTATTAAAGTGCTACCATTCTTTCCTCAGCGTTCAGTCAGTTTCTTGATCTCCATCAGATGACCCAGGTACTCGGGTCAGGCTATACTTGGGGACCCCGGGGTCGGGCTCACTCTCCCAACTGTCAGAAGTCAGTGGTGGCAGTGGTGATGGTGGCTCCAAATCACAGGCGGAATACAGTCCATAGTCCAGCATGGGACACTCAGTTTAGGACCACAGCTCTGTTCATTGCCCTGGCATCCAATTCACAGTCCAGCAAGGCACTGCTAGTAAAAGAGTCTCTTTAACAGTGCAATCTGGAATGGCTTCTTGGCAACATAGTTGTGTTGGTTTTTTGCCCAAATACCAGAACATTGCCCAGATGTTGCCAGTATGATGACATCACTTCCTGTGTGATGCTAACACCAAGCCCCAGGTCTTTTTCTCCTCTTAAGTCCCTCCATCCCCCAGTGGTTGCTGAGGAGGAACCTGGCAACCCTAATTTGTCAGCCAGTGTCGAGGCGAGTTCTGAGAACACCACAGATACAAATGGACACGTTTTCAATTGTGAACAAATCACAAGTTTGAGATTATGGGGCACTGTGAGCAGGCTGAGTTTGAAATTGAAATTACTTGCCAGGTTCACAGCATCACCACCACCCCCCGTAATGTAATATTTTCCCATGAATATTATTCTTGAAAATATTATGTGGGATCTGCCCAGTGCACAGCTATAAATACAACATTCAGGGGGAAAGATGTCATCAGGGAGAAACGAAAGTTGACATTATCTAGCACTTGGAAATAAGGCTGTATCTCTCAAAAATAATGAGGTTAAACACAAGAGGCAGGTGAGAGAACTCTGAGAGAAACATGAAATGAAAGAAAGTTCAATGGCAGGATAACAAGGTTAACTATTCATACAGTGTGTTGAAGGACACCCCTGGAGCTCAAAGTTTTAGTTCATTAAACTTTATCACTTAAGCGACTTAATTAAAAATCACTCACACAAGAATCTTGAAATGTCTGGCTCCGTTAAAGCTGTCCCAGATTTCCTGAGACTTACATCATTTAGATGTAGGATTTCATGTTAACACTGTGAGGGCATACAGGTGACGCTTCGAACCACAGGCTACTATGCCTTAAAGAAAAGTGCTTCAGAGGATACAGTAATTTGTGATCTTTCCCAAATACTATCATGGCAGAAATATTATGGCATTAATGACTTCTCCACTTGAAAGAAGATTGTGTGAATCAGCCCATGGTGACCTGCAAATGACCCAAGGTGGTGGATGAAGAGGTGAGGCTCAAGACTAAAACAGATGTGATGGACAGCACAGGTCTCCACCAGTCTGTTAAACATAAACTTCTTATACACAGAGTCATGACTCAGATTTGGGTGTATGGGAAGATAGGAGGGCTTTTAACCCTCCATCCTCTGCTCAGTTTCACTATTACTAGTATAAAAGGGTAACACCAAAGGACAAAAAATTACAAACAAATCTCCTTTTTAACTATATTAATAGAAAAAAATTACAAAATCTAGTTTATCTCATTATAGTGTGATATAAAAGCTATAACAAAAAAATAAGCTAAATAAACCGAGAGAAGAAAAAAAAATCAACACAGGACCTAACGGGGCTTTAGTTAAATTATACATGGCACTTTATGAGTATGTTGTTTTATATTGTTGTTCTAAACTGTTTTAATTGTTTTAAATTGTATTGTGTATTGTATTTATGATGTCTTGTAAGCTGCCCTAAGCCTGCTTCAACAGGGAGGGCGGGGTATAAATTAAATATGTTTTTAAAAAAAAAAAACCCAACAAACTGGCATCTGCAATTGGATCCATCTCAAATTATTTCTTCAATTTGAATCTTGCAGAGAAATTTACATTTCTCTAATTATCTACATTTCTCTAATTATAAAACAATCTACTAATTGGCTCTCAATACATTGAAATAATTTGTAATTAAAAAATAATAATAATCCAAAATGCAGTTTAGACACACAAAAACTCTCTAATTATAAAACAATCTACTAATTGGGTCTCAATACAGTGATATAATTTGTAATTTTTTTTAAAAAAAAATTCCAAAATGCAGTTTAGACACACAAAAAATTTCTTGATGTGAGTAATATGTATGACTACATCAAGATTCCTTTTCTGTGGTATGCAGGGGCTCATGTACATCTTCACAAAACACCACACCAAAAAAACTCATCTAAATTATGTTTTTGTTTGTATTGGTAAAGATGGTTGAAATGAACTATAAGTGGTCTGAAGGAACTAGAGGGCATGGTGGCCCAATATTCAGGCAAGGTACTTTGCACAAATTCCCAAAACACAATGAAGCAATAGTGGACTCCTAATGCAAATGCTCTGTTCTAGAAACAGGACTCCAAAATTTAGGAAGAAATTCAGATGAGAAGAATTTGAGAAGCTCCAGAATGAAGATTTCTCCTGCATGATATATCTAATAACACGATCACCATAACACATTACATAAGTTACATTCAGTCTTGGGGTAGGAAAATCATCTGCCTGGGATACTAAACATGGTGGGAGATGATCCACAAATGCAAAAACATTCAAAGGGACTTAAATCAAGCTGGGAGAAGCTACAGTTATTTATTTATTTATTTATTTATTTCTTATTGAATTTCTAGGCCACCCTCCCCTGCAAGCCGGGCACTAAAGCCTTTTGGGATTCATGTAGAGGGAATCTCAAAACCACAATCCTTTGAGACGGTCAGAGAAAATGGACTGTACAATGATGGTAAACTTCTGTGCTCCTTAAATGTGTTAAATAAGCAACAAAGCACAATGGAATAATCTCTGAATTTCCAAAAGAATTTATTTCCCATCAAGTCCATTCATTTACTTTCCCCTCTTGTTCCACTCCCCTATTCACAGGGAACATCTCGCAAACCAAACTCCATCCAAGTTGAAAATGCCAGTTTTGTTCTTCCACTCTTCTCCTTCACCCCCTTCCAAACATTAAGGACTTTTCAGAACTCTTTTTTTAATTGTTTGTTTTGTTTTTCAAATGCCTCCACTTCAGGACTTCTGTTTGCCACCTGCCTTTGTGCCAAAGAAAATGACTTTAATTCAGGATTAGCACCCGCCTCTCTCTTCATGCTCACACACATGCTTCTTCAGCTGCTTGCAATTGAAAGTATTTAAAGCTTGTGAGTTAATTGGAAGAAACATGATTGGAAAGGATTAAGCAACCCCCTCAATTCAATATGCAGAATTATGTTTACACTGCCAAAAAGAGATTAATCTGCTATTTTTCTAATTTTGCTCCATTTCCAAAGCTTAGACCTCTAATCACAAAAGCAGAACAACAAGCCAGTGCTCCTGTTATTATATGGTGGAGATTGCCTGAGGTAGAGGGAACTAGCATTTGTCATTATAAGTCCTTTGGGTTGGTACTGGCTTGCATCTGACATTTAAGCTTTTACATCAGTGATCTTGCTTTAACACTACCAACTAACACTACACTGAAATCAAAAGCAACTCAGAATGAGAGCTGCCATAAGGCTGCAAAGGAGTCACTCGTTTCTAGTTAGATTTGTCTCCAGTTTTATACTGCAAGTCTCAGGCGAGGGGTGTATGCGTCAATATACGGAATACTGATGCCCTAGAAGCTCAGACATAATTGGTGATGCTACAATGTTTGTTAAAAAGCCCTCAAGTATCAAATTCCAGTCAATGTCCATTTTTTTGTCAAATCCCCCTTTCCCTTGCACCAATAATTTGTTTGTAATTTGAAACAGTCGTTCAAAGAGTTTTGCATCTGTACAGCTGGCAACATTCAGCATGGTATCTGGCTATGTAATTATTGTTGGTGTACAGTCAGAATGGCTTGTTGAGATTACATATATTCCATGGTCCTAAGGGCAAGTCAAGCATCATCAGCAACATGTCACATGTTTATGCTGTTTTTGTAACTGCATAGGGCCATAGTTGTCATGTTGGTGCATGCTCACCTTTCCAAGTGACAGTGTTAGAATATGCAAAGTTTTTGTGCTTTGAGAAGAAATTCACAGCTCCCTGTGACCCCCTGCTCTATGGCCAGAGGAAGGCCAAAAGCCTCCAGGATCCATGGGTCAACCTGGTGTGGAAGAAAATTCCTTCTTGACCCCAAAGCGGTGATCAGCATTACCCTGCACATGTAAGAAAACGCTACAAGAGTCAAGCAATCTTCCTAAATCAAGTATACTGGGTTCAGATGCGTCCAAATGATCAGCTCATCGTTTAGTGATTCAGCCAGAGAAAGAAGACTGAGAAACCCCTGGCCGAAGCCGGGAATTTATGCCTGAAAAAGGTTACACCCAAAACACACCCCACTCCCAACTATAGGCTATTTACACTACATTGTTTCCCAACTGGGTAACTCTAGGATCCCTGTCACCCCACTGGTCCATTCTGGGATCCTAGTAAGCTATCGTTATGCATCCCCAAGCTGAATCCTTTTGCAAGTACAGTTCAGGCTAAATACATAACACTAAATTAATAGTGAAATAAGCTTCCCTCTCCCCATTAGTACTGAGAAAACGTCTTGTGTACAGGTGTCCCTCCCCAGTCAGGAGGGGGTGAGTGGGAGGCAAACAGGGGGAAGCAATGGGGGGGGGTGTCAAGTGCTTTGACAATACAATTTAGAAAACAAATTCAAGTACTTTGATTTAAAAAAAAAACCAGAGTTGCATCCAGCCAGCTTCTCAGCATTTGAAAAGGGAAGGAGGGTTCTTTTGACTGCCAAAAAGGCTGTCCTGGGGACCACAGGAACAAAAGCCACGTGGAACAGGGGACTGTAAAAATTATGGGAACTGGACAGGACTCAATGGAAAAGCAGATGGATCCGACTTAAAATCCCCCCCTTGCATTTGATAATGCAGCTTACAAGGTGTGAGCAAATTACAATTCAATTCGAGGATTAACTGTACTTCCCCAAAAATGGTGGTGGTAGAAAGTGATATCAAGTCACAGTTGACTTATGGCAACCCCATGGGGTTTTCAAGGCAAGAGATGTTCAGAGGTGGTCTGCCATTGCCTGCCTCTGCATCATGGCCGTCCTTGGAAGTTTCCCATACAAATACTGCCCAGGGCTGATCCTACTTAGATTTGAAGATCTTATGAGATCAGGCTAGCTTGGGCTATCCAGGTTAGGGCTTGTGGAGCCAAAATGATAGTAAAACTCTCATGGGACAAAGGAATTTTAAGTTGGGAAACCCTAGAAAGTATGCATGCCTTCTAAGATCTGATAAGACTGGGCTGGCCTGGGCCATCCAGGATGTTTTCTGCAAAAACCAGTCTGCCTGCTCTTGCATTTGTATTTCTTCGCCTCTTTCACTTGTTTCTGCAGAGGTATTTGCAGTCCAAGGTGCAGTAGTTTGTCCTCTCTTGCGACACAGCATCGGATTTCCCTGTTTCTGGGAATTCCCTTGCTGCGCCACAAGAGGAAGCAACTTGCGTTTTTGCTCCTCGGACTGCAAATACCTCTGAGGAAACGAAACAAAGCGGTGAAGGAATACAAATTCAGGAGAGAGGAGACCTGTCTGTGTGGAAAATGTCCAGGTCAGGGTTTCCTAAAATAGTGAACTTTAATTTTCTTTTAAAAAAGGTTTTCCCCAGGTTTTCATGTTCAAAAGTACTGCAAGCAGATCTCCTGCCTTAAAATTCAGTCCAGAATTTAAAATAAGTTGTACATAGAATTTATGTGCCAATTTGTTGCCTGTGTGGTCAGCATGCATTAAACTAAGTACTCAAAGGCAGCATAGCTACTCTGTTAGCACATTGTATTTGACTGCTGAAATTAACTTAAACTTTTGAAAATGGGAATGTAATTTATAGAGCAAACCCATGGCTCTAGAGTCAAGTAAATCCTCAATGCCCCCAAGAATTTCCTAAGTAGACATAAGCCCAAGAAAAGATCCATCATATAAATATGACTTTTTAAAAAGCAAATGAAAACCCTTGTAATATGACTATTGGGGGGGGGGAGACAAAAACTTCACTAGGGAAGCCATCCAAATTAGCAGTACAAAAATATGCCCTGGAAAGAAAGCACACATGCACCCCACTTCATAAGCCAATACAATTTTGTACAAAGCTTGTTATTTTTTAAGCATTTATCAATGACACTTGCAACTGATAAGCCAATTACAACTTGAGATGTGGGGCGGCAACATATGGCAACCATAACACATGTTGCCATAAAGTAAAATGAAAACCCCCTAAAAGCTAGAAAACCAGGGGGGGGGGCTCAGATTTTGCCTAGCAACTAAAAGGGAATGAAGAACAGATAACAGGCTGTGGAATGTCAGGGGACAGGAAGCAGCCGTCATGACTAGATTCAGTTCCAAAGTGCCTGCACACTTGTTCCAGCATCAAATGTTCTCCATGCTACCATTAAAGGATGCTAATTAACCAGGCAGATGTTACATGACCATGACTTAGTGATACAGCACATACTTTGTATGAAGAAGGTCCCAGGTTCCATTACTGCCATCTCCCATTTTTAAAGGCAGCTGCTGTTGCTGTCTGAGAGCTGTTGCCAGTCAAAGTAGACAATGTTGATCTTGATGAACTACTGATCTGAATCACTGTAGATAGCTTCATACGCCTGAATGAAATCCAGCAGAATCTTCTCCCTAAGGAACCCTTCATAATTCATTTGTGATTCTGATTTCCATGAGTCAATCTGAAAGTCAATTTTTTGTCTGAAAAGCAAACATACAATCAACCTACAGATGAATGCCCCTCGGGAGGAAGTTTCATAAAGAGGGTTCAATCACAGAAAATGTCCTGTTTTTGGTAGACCCTAACCTCACTGCCAAAAGCTGGAGCACCAGCAGAGGCACTCTGAGAATAACTTCAACAGATGAGATATATTAATTGATGATATTAAATAAAAATTAAAAGAGATTATCTATAATGCTACATCTTGCACCTTCATGCTTATGATCAAGTAGTGTCTAGTTCATGAAATTTCAGGTCACAAAAATTATGCTAGAGGAAGACAGAAAACAAGATATGGGTATGTGTGGTCATGGCTGATTACTTGCTGGTCTGACTTGCATTCTGCTTCCTGTCATGAACACACAGCCAATAATTTCGCAAACTGCTCTGTTGCATCCAAATGGATCAGAATGCATCATCATAGTATGATTTCAGTGCTTGTTTAGATGATCACACAGCTTTCATGCTGCTGCTGCTCCTGCCACTACCTCCAAACATAATGAAAGGGGGGATGAAATCATCTGAGATTTTTGAGTTGAGAGTTACTATTTAAGTTTCTCCGTGTGCCTTCAATCTCTGCTCATGAACCAACTAATTACAGTCAGTTACTGTACTCATTCTCAAATTAGATGCTGCTGTGGCTAGCACACACAAAAAAGTAGGCAATACAATCTAGCCAATGTTGTTCATTTAAGAAATGCATCTTATTGCATAGATACAAATAAGAGACAAATGTCAACTGACTCCATGCTTTACACAAGTTGGTCAATTTAATGACCCAACCCTGGCCTTGGCTGATATGTACTCAGACTGGGTAAAAAACAGTTGGAAGCTGTAGCATGAGTGGCTGAAGTACAAAGCTGCTCAGTATGGTGCTGTGCTTGAGAGAAACTTCACCAGGGACCACTGAGACAATCCAATCAAGAGCGGATGCCGACTGTAATTGAGGGAGTTCAGGCAAGGCAAGTTACCTGGTAATTGTGTTCATGACAATGTTCACAGCATGCATATTATGCATGTTGAATACTTGAAGAATAAGTCAGCAAGTTTACAGTAGTACAATGAGGTTTCGGCAGGAGAGGCATATGAGAGAGATGCTTCCTAGGCAATTGGCCCAACGTTCATCTTCCCAGAGAAAGTGGAATGCCTTTATGGTGATGAACTAAGCTTTACATAGCTGCTTAGGGAACCATTTCCTTAAAATGAAAGGAAATATGCCGATGGCATTTAGCAAAAATCAATGTGGAAAGACACAAAAACCCCACAGCTAAGCCTTTTCAAGATGTATCCTTGTTTGTTACATCCTGTTCCCTGATTCGTTTCTTCTGCTGTTTGATAGATATGGCCGTGGGCAGTATGGGAGATTTTAGAAAAATCTTCAAACAATTTAAGTTTTCAGTCACCAGTGAGCAGAGGCTGTACAACTGAAACTCCATTTAACTCTTTCCTTGAAACCTACTGGATTGACTTTAAAAAAAAAATCAAAAGGTGTCTTCCTGATTCTTTAGACCTTATCTTTCCAAGGGAATGCAGTTGCTTAGGAAACATATTCAATTATTTAAATATTCTGGCTTGTATGAATGCAGAATGTCTGCTATTTGCAAAGATTACAGGTAGCCATGTGGGTTCCTTAGAAAAATTCTTAAACAACAGCAACAGTGGTATAGTATCTTTTAATTAAGGCCAACCAAATCATCACAAGACAGTGGAAGTTCTTTCAAGTTCCCCAGAATTTCCTAATGTAATCTTACTTTTCAAATCGATTGGTTAGTTGTGGTCACTGAGGGAAGGGCCAAGAATTCAGTGACCCTCTTCTCTTCAGTATAGGAATTAGAGTAGTAAATTTTTGTTTTGTTTTTGTTTATCCATCTTGTGTATTTGTCTGTGTTATGCTTTGAGAGGTTGCCATGATTTTTGTGCGGAAAAGGGGAGACATCCAGAGAGGTAAAGAACAAATATAACGAAAGCAAAAAACCAAATGTTGCAGATGCCTAGGAAGCAGTTTGTGTTTCAGATCTGGGATCTGGTTTTGAACCATTTCATAGGCCATGTTCAGAAACCATGATAAATCTTGGACCTTTCAGATGCTCTGTTCTGGACACTGACCACACAGATGCAACAAACATACTAGACAAGATCCTCTTGAGATATGGCATCACCACTTCTTCTGAAAGAGGGAATGCATGGGTTTTCCACCTTGATGCATGTACACCAGACCACAGGATCTGGCATGTGTGTTCTGAATCATGAATATTTGCCTGTTGCCCCTTTCTGAAGAAGCAGTGATCACACATATCAGGAGGGTTGCGTGTAGCACATTTGTCCTGTAGGCCCAGACAAACACAATAACCGAAGAGGGCTTTGGTTTGTTAGTGGCACAACTCATATGCCATCTTCACATAAAAAAATAATAATTGGGATGAAACTGGGATGAAACCATGATTTAAAACCCCGGTTTGTGGGAAGGAAGCTAGCTTCACTTTGCCATATGCCTCTGTTTGATCATAATAGAAAACTGTGGAATCCGAATGCTTTCCAAACCAGGAAATTTTCATGCGTTGGACACAAAGGGAAGAAGGGAAAGCATGGTGCACAAGCTATGCTCATATCCAGTAGTACCTTAAGGAACAACAAGGTTTCCAGGGTCTAAGCTTTTGAGAGTCAGACCTTCCTTTGTCAGATACATGTTGGAATGGAGATCCCTCAGCCCATATATCTCAGCCATCTCCATTCTCATGTCCTCCATCCTCCATATCTCCATTCTCACTTGCATCCTGGACTTGAATCTAGCTGTTCTACTGCAGACCAGCACAGCTAGCCACCTCACAGACAGAGACAAGTTTCTCTGAATTCAGCCGTGCTCTTAAGGAACAAGAGGTCCTTCCTAAAAGTTCACAATATGCTAAAATGCTTTATTTCTAAGTTTATTTGATGACGTGTTTTATTTTGTAATATTTATTTTTTGTTTGGTATGCCAAATTCTGGATACATTATTGACTTTTCTTTTTGAACTTTTGGAAATGTTGTGGTTATGTAATCTATGGTCCTCATTTTTTGCTTATGGTAATGTATGGTTCTTTGTTGTTGTTGCTGTTGTTGTTCAGTTGCACAAACGAGTCTGACTCTTTGTGACCCCATGGACCACATCACGCCAGGCCCTCCTGTTCATGTCCATTGCATCAGTAACACTGTCTAACCACCTCATCCTCTGCTGTCCCCTTCTTCTGTTACCTTCAGTTTTTCCCAGGATCAGGGTCTTCTCCAGTGAGTGGTCCCTTCTCACTTGGTGGCCAAAGTATTTGAGCTTCAGCTTCAGTATCTGTCCTTCCAGGAAACAGTCAGGTTTGATTTCTTTTAGGACTGACTGATTTGATCTCCTTGCAGTCCAAGGGACTCTCAAGTGTTTTCTCCAGCACCATAATTCAAAAGCATCTATTCTTCTGCACTCAGCCTTCCTTATGGTCCAACTCTTGCAGCCATAGATTACTACTGGGAATACCATTGCTTTGACTATGTGGACTTTTGTTGGCAGGGTAATCTCTCTTTATTATGCTGTCTAGGTTTGCCATAACTTTCCTCCCAAGGAGCAGGTATCTTTTAATTTCATGGCTGCAGTCACCATCTGCAGTGATCTTGGATCCCAGGAATATGAATTCTGTCACTGCTTCCATGATTGGTTCTTAGTGCTTGTTTATTGTTTAAAAAAATATTCAGCCATGTTCTATTACCAGTTTCCAAGAAACTGCAACTAGGACCACAGATCCCTTTTCTTGCTTATTGTATTTCAGAGTTTTCGACACTGTCAAGTAGCAAAGGAAGAGATTTTCAGAAAGCTCACTTGAATTCTATACCAAGCATTTGAAAGGTACTTGCTTTGAAACCATTCTTTTTTTAAAGACATACTTCAAAGCAATTATGAGTTTGACAATGAATATTCCTATCACCATTGTTTTGTATAACCTAGCACTTGATGGTAACAAAAGGAAGGAAAGATCCTTCATGGATGGAATTTTCACTCCTGAGCCTTTTGAACACGGTGGTCCTTAGATGAGGGATGGAGCAGATAGTTTGTTGCCATTTTGAATTTAGTAAGTGAAAGGTTTTACTTTTTTTTGTAACAGCTGGCTGAAGGTGACACAACCTTGGAATAAATTTGCTGTTTGGGAACACCATGCAGGATTAGTGGTTGCGGGCTGTCTGCTTTAGTAGCCTGCTTGCTTTGAATATGGTCTGTTTATATTACAGCACAAGTCTCCAGTGTACTTTTTCATTACAAGGTAACAGGCTTTGTGAAGGAGCCAGCACCATTGAGGAAAATGGGGCGAGCTGCCCCTGTCGTAACTATAAGGATGAATGCTACCTTCCCTCTATCCCTTTAAGCCAGCTAGCAAATCCTGATCCAAGAGAAAATATTGGAAGCATTTGAGCAGGCAAACTTTTCAGGAGATCTATCGGTCTGTTTCTCCGGTAAAGGAGACTGTACAGTCCAATGAACTGTGCAGATGATATCACTCCATCACCTTCTGAAGTACAGGTGAGGGGGGGAAAGGAATTTGCATCAACGCCCTGATGGTTTGGACAAATGGAGGAGGCTTTAATATGTCCTTCACACAGCAGATGGCACATGAAAATGGTTTCACAGCTCAAGAAATCATCTAAAGGCCCGGAAATATTGTGTGCCCTGTGGCAAGTGACATACTAGTGTTCCAAAACTGCTATAAAAGTGGGAAGACTAAAGTGTAGAGAGCTGTGCTTAAAACTTTGAAAACAACATCAACAAAATCAAGTTCATCTAGAACCATCACTAGTGTTCCCAACCTCCCTTGGGCCTTGGAGCTCTCCCAGAATTACAACTAATCTCCAGAACTACAGAGAGCAGTTCCCTGGGAGAAAATTGAACCTTAGGAGGGTGGCTTTTTGGTATACCATAGAGTTTAGGATAAACTCAACTACCTCCCCAGGCACTGCCCCAAATTCCCAAGAATTCCCTAAGCCAGAGTTGGCAACCTTCTCTGAAAGCTATTATCCAATCCCCACCATGTGCGCACGCTCTGTATTACTCAGTGGTAAGGGAAATGTGCCCTCTGGGCCAATCCTAACAAAAGACTATTAAGCATGTTAAGGCCCCAGGGGTGTTTAGAGTGACAGAAGGGGAAACTGAGCCACTTCTGGGCATCTGCCCGCAGCAGGCAACAGCCTCTGAGAATTCCCTGACATTGCCCGCTCACCTGAATGTGAACAAGCTAGAAGTGACATAGGACTGTTGGTGTTGGAAAACCCAGAGCCCACCTTGGAGTGCTCAAAACTGGGTGAACAGCCAGGTGTCACCCTCTGGCAACATCCCTCCCCACTTTAGAGTTGGGGCCTTTCTCCTACTCCAATTATTCTGTAGGAGTGTCAATCAGCACCGTGCAAAATTGGTTTTGAAGGTTTCTGTTCTTCTTGCTGCAACTTGTGGAGATCTAAAAGATCCTGAAAAACAATAGAATCTTCCACCACAATGTTATCTTAAGCTCTTGTTATCTTAAACTCTTGCCAGTTTCAAAAGCAACTTGTCCAGTGGCAGAATTCGACACTGCTCTAGAAGAACAAATCAAAACCCCTGTTTATGAGGTGGGCTAAAGGAAGTTTCGCCAAAAGTCTTGGGTCTCCTTAAATGTATCGTGGCGCAAGGCTTTGTGAGCCAGAACCTTCACTATCAGTAGCATAAAGCTTCCATACCACATTGCTATTTACACAGAAGGAAAAGCTTTTTTTCTTTAAATAGAAATGTCACAAAAAATATTCTTAGGTGGGTTGAATTGGTGCTCCAGGGCTGGCAGTGCACACAGTCAGTTCCAACTTGGCTCTGGTCATGTGCAAGCTTGGTCCAGCTCTTTCTTTTTAAAGAAGAATGAGTGGAGGGAGCAACTTTTCATGCCTCGCTTCCATTTTTTTTAATTACCTAATGCCAGCAATACAGAAATAAGGGTGAGGTCATGCATGTGGGGAAATCAGCTGCTTGGTGCAGTCCTCCACCCCGTTCCTATATCCGCAAACACACTGCAAATTTCCATCCCGTCATTTCAGCTAAGAAGCAAATCTGACAATTTATTACAGCTCTCGTGTGCCACATAATGGCCCAATTGATGGTATGTGACAGAACAGCTTAACGTCAAGAGCCAAAGCTCCTTCCTATAACTGCTGTCACTTCTGCTTTCTGCAGCTTCACCTCGGTAAACGATTTTCTCAGCGCTGTTTTAAATCTCGATACGTCTTGCTTCCTCAGGAGGCTTCCGAGAAAAGTGAATAAAAAATAGGTAGGTGTAAAATGTATGTTTTTTAAAAAAGGAACATCATTTTCTGTCTAACGTAATCACAGGGCTGGGGTAGTGGTGTACGGAAGCCCAGATTCACTGGGTGCGTACAAATGAATGATGACTGCAATCACTTGGCAAATAGGTTACCTTCGGTAGTACTGCTTTTCAACCAGGAATATATTGCTCAGGCTGAGCCTGACTGCATAAGTAGGTGGAACTAGTGCTTTTTGAACGAAGGGTTCCTTCAAAACTTACTCAGGATCCCCTAGTGAGAAGATCAGTAACAGTGAACAAGCTTCTATGAAACAAACAAGAAAAAGACCACCTTGCTCACCAATATGCCTCTTCTCTTTCAGTTTGCTCAGGGCTGCCGGGGCATTTTTGGTTCATGCATAATAAAGCCAAACAGGCTGGGCCAATGCACTTTGTGCGCTGAGTGCACCCCAAAGAACATGCCCTAGAACAGTGGTTTTCAACCCATGGTCAGGACCCTAAAGTGAATAGCGGATTCCTTCCCATGAGATCACAAACTCCTATGGAACCACCATCTTTGACTGCTTTTTGGAAGGAACTGTTGCTAGTGTGCATGTCTAGAGAGAGAAAAGAGGGCATCCATCCTGCCTCTCCTTGTACACAGAAATTGAGAAGTGCACCAGGTCAATCAGCTTCTCCTCCTCCTCCTCCTCCTCCTTCTCAGATACAGAGACACCACATCTCACAAAAGCTTTCCCTTGCCTTCTTGCTCTTTACTGAACCTGGCCTGGCCCAGCCTGCTCCTTGCTATCAGTCCTCCACTGTGTTCCATGCATGCATGAAGCATGCCGCTCCCTACCCACCAGCCAAGTTACAACCCCGTCTCCCCCACCCTCTGTCAATGGACTCTGATGCTACAAGACTTGGGGCCAAACAACATATTATGTTTGCTGCTTGTTTGACACAGGGCCTTGCAGCAGGATGCCAGCTGCATATTTTCCATAGGAACACTTAGAAGTACTACAGGGAACCGATTCTGATCAGGACCAGTGTTCCCGCTAAGCTGAGTTAGTGTGAGCTAGCTCACAGTTTTTTAGTCTCCGGCTCACAGATTTTTGTCTCAGCTCAGGAAGGAGGGCTCCAGAGCAAACTAATTTATGGAGTAGCCAAATCGCTCGCTCACAACTTTAACGCCAGGAGTTCACAAAGTAGAATTTTTGCTCACAAGACTCCACAGCTTAGAGGGAACATTGATCAGGACAGTGGCAAGTGGGGAGGAAAGGCACCTGTCTTACCCTCTATGCCATTTTCCTATCCCAAAATGATGCCACAGCCCCTCAAGAAGGCAAAAACACACCCTAACACCATTTTGAGTTGGGAAAGCAGTGGAGGGGGAAGAAAGCTAGTGCTGTAATATAATCACATATAATTAATGTAATATAATGCAATTACATTAGGACAGCTACTAATGTATACGTACACATATAATGCGTAATGCTGAGTTATGCATGCACAAGTAACAGAAATTGTATGTTTCACAGGCAAAAGAAAAAATCAGTGTAATAATAATAATAATAATAATAATAATAATAAGAAGAAGAAGAAGAAGAAGAAGAAGAAGAAGAAGAAGAAGAAGAAGAAGAAGAAGAAGAAGAAGAAGACCACCCTAGTTTGACTCATACGAGGGAGAAGCAACTTTGAGATGGGGACTTTCCAGTCAAAATAGCAGTGATGAGAATTTCAAAATCACCTTTAGGTGGAATGGAATCAGCCACAGAGACCTGAGTACTTCCACATTCTGCTTGTACATTTGCAAGCAAACAGGTATTATAAAAGCACCATCAGCCTCAAGGAAACTGATCCCATAAAAGCCTGCCCCTCCCAAAACTTATTTCCATCGGGGAAGTGGGGGAGCAATACATTTTAAATGTTATTTATGGCACGATCCTGAAACTTTATGTTGCAAATTAAATGCATTCCTTTGTCCTCTGAAAAGTGATAAATACTATTATTGCTTCGCTTTCACACTTTAGGACGTTTGTACTTAGCTGGGCAATCAATTTGGACATCTGCCCATTGGCGTCCCTGACCTGAGCTTACTGTAAACAAGGACGTTTTTACTAGACCTATTAATGACATGAAGTAAAGTACCGATCACTTTTAGTAGATTATCTCCTGACATCAGCTTGAGGGTTTTTTTTGCACTACACTCCAAAGAATTAAGGGGCTGTCAACATGGCCATTAAATTATATATTATGAAGGCATGCTATAAAAGAAAACTGTAAATGTTCACTCAGCAAAATAAAAAGAAAATAAAAATGCAATTACCAACGTCTGCTTCCTTCAAGAGTTCGTCAGAGCGTCAGCCTGCCCTTCTCTTGGAAGTTATGTGTGTTTGATTTCTTTTAATTTCAGAAGATATGGGGACAGAGCATGGTGTCATGGTAGAAATGCTGTTCGGGAAGCAGGAGACCCTAGGTTCAATCTTAAATTAAAGCATTTCAGTCGCAAGTATTCAGGGGGGGAAAATAACTCACATGGGGGTTCTCTTCTTATGGTGTGATTATGTATCTTGCTTTGTTTAGTAGCATGTTGCTTGCCTGATACACAGCTAACCTAACTACACGGACAAGCAATACCGGCATGCACAGAAGCAACACCAAAGAGGGTCCTTTTCAAGAGGTGACACAAACTTTGTGGCAAATATGTTTGGCATGGACACATACCATTTTTGAGAGCTTTGATCACTAATGAACCAAGCCTCAGATCTCCTCAATTCATGGCCACCCAACTCAAGCAGCATGCCAAATAGCTTTGTGGCTGCACACAGCAGCTGGGGTGACAGAATTTCATTTCCTTTTTGCTTGCAGTCACTTTTACGTCTGTGCAGTAGACGAAGTAGATTCTTCCCTAGGGTGATGGCTGCTCAAGGGAGGTAAGTAAGTGTCACAGGGGGAACTACAACTCTCATAAGGCTGTGCAAGCACATATGCAAAATAATGTCAATAAAATGGACTTGGGTGAACACCAGATGCTAAGCGAGCCGAGCTTGGCTTACCTTCAATAAGGGCTCATGCACACATTATAATTCTAAAATCCTGGAAGAAACATCAGCTAGCTGACACAAGTTCCTTTAGCAACTCTAGCTTCCATATTCTGCAGACTACCAACCCAGCTCATCTTAGCACGCTATCCAATACCATTGCTAAATACACAATCCCGGCCGATTTACTACTCCCCTCAGATAACAACTCACAATTGCGGGATTGGGTTTACAATGAAGATACTCTAATTGACAAATCCCAAATAAGTCGACAGAAATTTGCCCCACTCCAGGGCCTCCTATCCGGCCCTTATTTCAATTTACCGCATAAGAAGGGCATTTACTGCTCTCCGTTTTCAAACCATGCCATCTGAGCTGCTAAAAGGACGACATCGCAAAACCCTGTACGACCAACATATCTGTCTGTGCAGGACATCGGTGGAAGATCTAACACACTACATCTGAGAATGCTCTCTGTATTTTGTTTGTTTGTTATTATTAGAACAGTCATAGACCAGATAAAAAATAGGATACAGTACAATAGGATACAAAAATAGGATACAATACAAATCTGCCATAAATATGTACATCCAGTTCATAATTGAACTAATCCAACAATCTATATATCTAATACTGAAGTCGCCCCCTGGTGTGCGGATACCTAAATCTGCACACTGGGGGCAGCTGGGGGGGAGGGAGAGTTTTGTGCACATGTGGGGCCGGCCCCAAGTGTGCACAAAAATCTAAAAAAAACCCCAAAATATCGGGGGGGTATTTAAATCCCCTTGAAACTGACACAGCGTTTCCTGCGCATGCGCAGGAAACGCTGTGTCAGTTTCAAGGGGATTTAAATACCCCCCCGATATTTTGGGGTTTTTTTTAGATTTTTGTGCACACTTGGGGCCGGCCCCACATGTGCACAAAACTCTCCCTCCCCCCCAGCTGCCCCCAGTGTGCAGATTTAGGTATCCGCACACCAGGGGGCGACTTCAGTATTAGATATATAGATTGTTGGATTAGTTCAATTATGAACTGGATGTACATATTTATGGCAGATTTGTATTGTATCCTATTTTTGTATCCTATTGTACTGTATCCTATTTTTTATCTGGTCTATGACTGTTCTAATAATAACAAACAAACAAAATACAGAGAGCATTCTCAGATGTAGTGTGTTAGATCTTCCACCGATGTCCTGCACAGACAGATATGTTGGTCGTACAGGGTTTTGCGATGTCGTCCTTTTAGCAGCTCAGATGGCATGGTTTGAAAACGGAGAGCAGTAAATGCCCTTCTTATGCGGTAAATTGAAATAAGGGCCGGATAGGAGGCCCTGGAGTGGGGCAAATTTCTGTCGACTTATTTGGGATTTGTCAATTAGAGTATCTTCATTGTAGCGAGGCCCGGGCGGCTGCAGCCGCGCGCCCATTTCGGAGCCGGGGGGGAACAGCGAGACCCGGGTGGCTGCAGCCGCTTGGGCCTCGCTTGGGGGGGGGGGACAGCGATTACAACTACAACTTAAAATAAACTACAACACAGTATGCAACATTTTGTTGCGGGTCTCCACTTGTAATAAATATTAATAAAATTATATACAAATGGTCATTAATATATTGGCTCCTCAAAATCAGAAAGCGAAGCTCCTGTTTAAACTATTCTTCTGTTTAATCACCTGGGCACAGAACCTAGCTGTCACTCTAGTGACTGCTGGTATTTCATCAAGCAGTAATTTCTTCAAGGCTATCTTATCCAATATAAGCATGGACTGTTCCAGAATAGGGAGGATTGTTATGTCCCTGACTTCCTTATAAAAGGGACAACAAATAAAAATATGTTCCAATGTTTCTACCTCAGCAAGGGAGCATGCACATATCCTTTCAGTGTATGGGATCTGCCCTCTGTATACTGGCTCTAGAATCAAATTCCTTAACCCAATTCTTACAACCCTACAATCCACATCAGGTACTGATATAGTAACTTTTTTACTTTTGGACGCTAATCCCACCATTTCCTATAGAAAGGCACTATATGTCCATGCTACATGGAAAATTAGAGACAGGGCTATGGATTGCACTTTTAGAATACATTATTGAGTAACTTGATCTTATACATTTACTTTGTTTATATATTTTATATTGTGTCGCCAACCCTTGTACTGCTTTTATATTTTATATTGCGATGGCCAATGGCTATATGCAATAAACTTTTGTATTGTACCAAATGCTAAGTTTTAAAAAAAAGACTGGCTGACTCCCATCGGGCTATGTGAGACCATGCACACATGAAATGTTGCCCGTTGCACGGCGTTGTATTGTTGGAGTTAGCAAAATGCATCCCAGTGCTCATACTGCTCTTGAATAACCTAATTGCTCATGTTGTATAATATTTATACAGAATTCATACGACATTTATATATACTGTAGATGACATTGAGAGCTTGGATCACTAATGAACCAAGCCTCAGATCTCCTCAAGTCATGGCAACCCAACCTGATCCCCATGCAGGCTGATAGAAGCAGACCATGGGGCCAGGTTTAGAGAGGGATATTCTTATACTGACCTTGGCAGGGCCAGGCTAAGAACAAAATAATTGGGGTTTCACCCCCCCCCAAGAAAGTAACATTGTTTGCACTTTCACAGATGACATAAAAGCTCATTTCTTGGTCCAGAAGTTGGTGGGGGAGGATACGGCAGGAGCTGCCACCATCTGAGCTTCTGGGGGGGGGAGTGGAGGGGGGAGCATGAATGTGAGCCCCCATGGCTGCCTGAGCTGAGCAGCTGCAGGACAGAGCTGGAGCCACTGCCACTGCTGCATCAGCTGGGCAGGCAGAAGGGCAGCAGGGGAGAGAGAAGGAATCACACGGGCAAGCTGGGGCTGCTGGAGTCATCACTGTCTCACCCGTAAGCCAGGCAGCCATTGGTGGCAGCACTGCAGGCAGGTGAGCTAGATGGTGAGTGGGCAGCCCAAAGAACTGAGATTTCCACCACTACCCCTACAAGTCTCATGGGTCCCCTGCTTGTATGTATGTATGTATGTATGTATGTATGTATGTATGTGTGTGTGTGTATATATATATATATATATGTATGTATGTATGTATGTAAAATATGTATTATATAATACTGATTTATTAACCAGGGAGGAAAGGAATCACCGAATAGTACGACGGCCTATAAAACTCAGTAATGATAAAATGGTGCCTGTCTAAACATATATCAAGTTTTACCTTTCCCTGTACACAAAATGGAGACAGGAAATTGTTTATAGATACAGAATGACAACCACAGTCAGATATACTTCATTTTTCACAAGGTAAACTGACAGCAGTGCTTAATGCTGAATGTAGTGTAGAGGACAGATTTCACAACCTCTGCATATCCTTGGCAGATGAGATGGGGAAATTCATTGGGCACAGAAACAGTAAGGAAAATGAAAGCTCCGGGCTGTCATAAGGAAAGAAAAAGGGCATGGCCCAAAGACACATGATTAGGGATAAATCAGGGTTCCTTATATTATTTCCTCTTGTATCTGTATGTATTTAAATTGTTTTATTCCTTCCTTCCTCCCTTCCTTCATTTATATGCCACCTTTCCTTGTGTCATAACCAGAAGCCTGAATTGGATTTGGAAACAAACTGGCAGCCAATATAGGTGGGACATATCCCCACTGGCTAGCTCCTGACAATAACTGGCTGCTGCATTCAAAACCATCTTATGTTTCTGGGTTGTCTTCAAGGTCCCACCCAACATGGCACAGTAGTCCAACCATGAGGTTTCAAAAGCATGGATCAGTGTGGCTAGAGCAGCAGAGTCAAAGAATTGTGAGAGTTGGCAAACTAGATGCAGCTGGCAGAAGGAATGGTTGGCCACTACACCAAGAAAACCAGTGGCTAACAGCGGCAAACTCTAATCTGGAGAACTGGATCTGATTCCCCACTCCTCCTCCACCTGAAGCCTGCTGGGAGACCTTGGGCCAGTCACAGTTCTCTATGAACATTCTCAGCCCCACCTATTATTATTAGGCAATTGTAGGTTAAGATGCTGAGCTGCAGACCAAAAGGGCTGTTCGAGACCCTAGTGCTGCGTAATGGAGTGAGCTCCCATCTCTGGCCCCAGCCACCCTAGCAGAACTGCCACCCTAGCAGTTCAAAAGCAAAAAATTGCAAATAAATAGGTAAAACTTCGGTTGGCATTTAGTCATGCTGGCCACATGACCACGAAAACGTCTTCAGACAGCACTGGCTCTTTGACTTGGAAATGGAGATGAGCACCACCCCCTAGAGTCAGACTCAACTAGCTTTCAAGCAAGGGAAATCTTTACCTTTTACCTTTAAGCCGCTTTGAGACTCCTTAGGGTAGAGAAAAGCAAGGTATGAAAACATAGTCTTCTTCTTCTACACTAACCTGTTTATTAAAAAGCAAGACTGGATCCATCAGCACTCCCAGGCTCTCAGCCTACTCTGCAAATGACAAAGCTACTCCATCTACTAGGAGTGGATCCAACTTCCCTGGTGGTTGACCCTCTAGGGCAGCTAGCTGGCCGCTGAGCAAAACACTATGCTGGACTACATGGACCACAGGTCTCATCTAGCATGTTTGTTTATGTTCGTAAAAATGTAGACCCTGGATAAAAAAAATTCAACACAGGAATACATTTTTTTTTAAATCACTGATTCAGTTTGCATAAGGGGTAAGCCAAGTCAAGTGAGTATTTGGGTGTTGAAACAGCAACAATGCAACATTTGAAATCACCTCTCATAAGAACATAAGAGAAGCCAATGTTGGATCAGGCCAATGGCCCATCTAGTCCAACACTCTGTCACACAGTGGCCACACATACCAGGTGCCATCATAGGGCTGCCAAGTGGAGGCGGGGGGTGGGTAAACCCCTGCTTTGGAGGCCCGATTTCCGCCACCACGGAATCGGGCCCTGGGGGGCACTCCACCCCCCGAAGTGCAGCGTCACAGGAAGTGACGTGCACGTCGACCACGTTGGGGGCATGGCCCAGATCGGGGAGGGAAAACTCTATGAGCCAGCAAAGCCTCCCCCGCCGGTGAGTATTTTGGACTTGGGAACCCTATGCCATCAGGAGGTCCAGCAGTGGGGCCAGGGCACTAGAAGCCCTCCCACTGTTCATGCGATGCAACAACCTTGCTGAATTGAAGCAGGATGTTTAGTGCTGGGAACCCCAAGTACTTGGACTCCATGTTGGACATAAGTATAAGGAATATATTTTACTGCCCTTCTGCATCAGGGCAGAAAGATGTTCAATGCATAACATTTGCATAAGTCCACTTAGTGCTGCTTAGAAATTGTTACGCTGAAGAGATGAAAAGTGTAAGTCAACCCTTGATAGATTTTTTCAATCATGAAAGCTTCAATCATGAAGAATTAACTTGTCTCATCTTTCTCTCATGTGTTTTATTTAGAACTTATTCTGCAGTCGTGAAGAACAGAAATCAAACTTCAAAATATGAATGCCTGAATCCAGAAAGACCACAGTAATAATAGTAGAGTGTGATGTAATGATTAGATTGTTAGGTGAGAACCAGAGAAATTCAAGTTCTAATCTCCACTCAGCTTTTAAACGTATCTGGGTGACTGGCCTAGCCATAGTTTCTCAGCCTGAACTACCTCACAGGTTTGCCATAAATATAAAATGAGGGAGGCGTTTACTCTACCCTTACTCTCTTGGAAAAGTGGGGGATAAAAAAGTGAATGAAGTCAGTAACATAAAATGGCATCTGGCAAAGCAATTTCTGGCCCACAATAGCTTATGCATGTGTGTGTGTGTGTGTGTGTGTACAGTGATGTCAAGTCACAGCTGACTTATGGTGACCCCAGCAAGGGGCTCTCAAGGCAAGTAAGATGCAGAGGTAGTTTCCCATTGCCTTAGGGTTGCCAAGTCGTTGCAGTCGCCGCAGCGGGGGACTCCCGGGCGGCGACTGGAGCGCGCCATAGAGTTTTCCCTCTGATGGTTGTGGCCCCACCCCCAGCATGCTCGGCATCCTAACGGTACTTCCTGGTGACGTGCACGTTGGGGCGGGGTTCCCCCCGGGGGCCGATCTGCCGGCGGCGGGGATCAGGCCTCTGGAGCGGGGGTTTCCCTGCCCCCCAGGGGACTTGGCAGCCCTACATTGCCTTCCTCTGCAGAGTCTTCCTTGGTGGTCTCCCGTCCAGGTATTGCGCCTGCTTAGCATCTGAGATCTGATGAGACTAGGTCATACCGTGCTGCCTTCCCCAGAGGCACCAAAACTCTCAAGAGGGAAATGAAGTTTTCAATCTGTATACTGAAAACTCATGAACTTAAAACATTTTTAAAAGAATTTTGTCAAAGAGGTTCTGGAACTCTGTTCCAGCATGCGCCCCCAGAAAGAAAGAAAAAAAGCCCTGGCCTTCCCTCCAAGTAGAGATGTAAAATTTCTGGAAATTTTGAAGTCATGAGGGAAAAAACACAATTTTTCTTGGAAAAATTGGGGGGGGGGAACCAATATTAGTAATTTTTACAGATTGAAAGTCGCTTTGTTTCTTTGGGAACATAAAATACAGTGTGCATAAGTCGGCTTGGCATAAAAGCATTGTGTTTGATATATTAAAAGTACAGCTTATCCAGAAAATAATAACAAACTGAATTTATTTTTTAAAATATTATTTTTTGTTACAAATGAAACTACAAGTTCCTGGAAAGTAAAGAACACCTGAACTATAAAAAACCTCTTTTGCCAATATATGAAAGCAGGCAAAACAAACAAGCAACACAAACAATAAAAATCGAAGAAATCATCAACGTAAAAAAACTAAGAACATTATTTTATCTCCTCTAATCATCCTACTCCTCCATAGTATAAACAGCTGAGAGGACAGAAACAAATCCACCAACTTACCATCAAGATGAAGCCCACAAGCAAAACGGAAACTGAAACCTTTTTCCTTCTCTTGTGACAACTGCAGTGCCCCCCAGAGACAGAAATGCACCTTTGTCTTGTATTTGAGAATTGTAACCCCAGTATTTTCTCAGTATATGAACATAACATAAGAACATAAGAGAAGCCAATGTTGGATCAGGCCAATGGCCCATCTAGTCCAACACTCTGTCACACAGTGACCAAAAATACCAGGTGCTATCAGGAGGTCCATCAGTAGGGCCAGGACACTAGAAGCCCTCCCACTGTTGCCCCCTTCCCCCAAGCACCAAGAATACAGTGCATCACCTGCCCCAGCCTGTGAGTTCCTATCTATACCTTGTGGCTAATAGCCACTGATGGACCTCTGCTCCATATGTTTATCCAATTCCCTCTTGAAGCCGTCCATGCCACCACCACCTCCTGGGGCAGTGAATTCCATGTGTTAATCACTCTTTGGGTGAAGAAGTACTTCCTTTTATCTGTTCTAACTGAACACTCAGCAATTTCATGGAGTGCCCACGAGTTCTTGTATTGTGAGAAAGGGAGAAAAGTACTTCTTTCTTGACCTGCTCTATCCCATGCATAATCTTATAAAGCTCAATCATGTCACCCCTCAGCAGTCATTTCTCCAAGCTAAAGAGCCCCAAGCGCTTTAACCTTTCTTCATAGGGAAAGTGTTCCAATCCTTTTGTCATTCTAGTCGCCCTTTTCTGCACTTTTTCCAATGCTATAATATCCTTTTTGAGGTATTCCAGCATTTGCTTATCCTCAGTGTACAGAAATTGTGATGATTTGATACTTTACATAGTCTTATATAAAAGTTTTCATGTTACATATCTTTTTAGAAATAATTTTGGAGGATCAAATATATGAACACCTTGTCATAAACATGTTATTTATCATTGTAAAAGGAAATATTTTATACTCCTTTTTTTTCAATTTTCCAGGGGGGAAAACAGCTTCAAGAAGACTAGAACACGTAATTTGCCATTTTTCCCCAAGCCTTCCCATCTCTACCACCCCACAATAGCTTGTATTCTGGAAAACGTTGTTGGTCTTACAACCTGGAAAATTTTGTTGGTCCAGGTGTTACTGGACTTGAATTTTGTGAGATAAAATTAATACATAATAATCATAACTGTGATTGGAATGCACCTGGCATTATTGGTTCACCATTCAACAAAGGCCAAACACTTTGAACACAACCCAATGAGTGCTGGGTTTGCAGAATATATTGTATGAAGTTAGAGGGACAGCTTCTTAAGTCAGCTTGATGATCCTTTCTGCATTAGTACTAAGGGCTGATTTACAATAGCTCGTGCAAACAGCAGATGTGCAAATCACTGGCACAGTAAACGGGCTGCCAAAATAGTGCTCTTTTGGCTGTTTTCCGTAATCACAATTAGGCCTGAAATGGAGCAAAGGGAAATTGACATGGGTGGGAGCCATGCATGATTCGGATGATTAAATCGTACTCACGACTAAGGAGCAAGCCTCAGCTTATGCACCCCTCTTACATATTCCAATCTAGCTGTTTCTGTGAGTATGTCTCATCAACTTGAACGGTTCTGTTTCTGAGAAGAACCTACTTGAACTGGGACCTCGGTTCTCATGAAAGGCCTTAGGCATAATGATGGAAGGTGCACAAATAAATCTCACTTGCTTAATAGCCCTCACACCTGAGGCGTATCAGTGTGAGTGCAATGATTCAGATGTTTGAGCAGGGAAGCAGAGGTGCAAGCAATTACAACTGTTCTATATGCCATTATAATTTATAATCATCTGTACAGATGTTTAAATCTGCAAAGCTCTGTGTAATGATGATACATGTTGAGGGTAAAGAACAAGCACTCTCAGAACTTGCATTGCTTTTCATTATGACATCTCAGTACAACTCAGTTTTACCGAGGGCGATATTTTGCTATCCGAGCACATGGTAGGCTACTCACTAGACACGTTCATTGGACAACACAGTGTTTAAAGGTCAGTGCTAGGCATCACTCTAAACCTTGGTTTGTTCTAACCATCATTTAACCCCAAAACCAGGTTTTAACTTCTAAAAGTACAGCTTAGCGAAAGGGATGAGTTAGTGTTTCTTGTTCCACTGTGTGTGTTTTTAAATGCATTAATATTTTTATCAATGGTTTTGGCTCTCCACTCTCTACTGTTATTTTGTTGATTCCTTTCTGTGAATTTTACATGTAGTTTTCACATTCAGTGGTGTGGATCCTGTATTTACATGAAACATTGCAGTTTCAAAATCCATGAGCGAAAAGGAATTTGTGAACTATCTCTATGGACCCAATCCATTTCAAAGGAGGAAAGGAGACTATGTAGGGCCAAATAAACTAGATGTGAATTTTCAGATTAATCAAATTATGTTAATCACTGAGCCAAAATTAACCCAAAATTAGCCATTTGGAGTTGGTTTGGGGATATTTGAAGTAATCCAAGCATTCCCAGCATACCAGGAGTAACAAAAAAATTATATATATATGCTGGTATTCTGGAAGTCTTTCAGTTTTGGGGGAGAGGGAGGGAGCAAGCTCACAGGTGCAACTGCTAGACAACATCCTGGCCCCATCGGCAGCCCCTTCTTCTCGCTCTAGTCCCTTGCCTGCTGAGGGACAGGTAGGTCAGAGAATAAACTTCTGAGCCACAAAACTCTCCTTTTACCTTTTGGATAGTACCATAGGCCAGACCTTCTTCTATTTGTGTTGGCTTCCATTCCTCCTCCTCTCTTTTCTCTCTTTTTCCAGTGGCACACAACCGATGCTACTGTGGCCTACACTACTGTGTATTGCCTTGAGCTGACCGATAAGGCAAGAGACAAGCAGCAGGAAAGCAGCAGCTGCAGGAACTGGCTTGGGTGGGGGAGGCAGTGTGGTTAGAAGGAGAGAGATGGAAGGACAGAGAGGTGCAAACTCACTTGCTCACACAGACGGGGGATGGTTTTAGAGCTGCACTCTCTGTAATAAGGTTCTTACAAGGACCAGATATAATTCCTTCGAGGAAGGTACCTTTAATAAGAAAGAGCAGAGATGGTGGTTGGGTTTCTATAGAGTTAGGTAGTCCTGCAGGTGTGTGTGGGCTCCAGGTCACGAAAGGCTTTGAAGGTTAAAATCAGCACCTTGAACTGAATCTGAGAATATATAAGCAGTCAGCTCAGTTTGGTACAGTAACAGAACAAATCCAAATAGTAAGTGATACTCAAACGGTTAAATTTTCACAGGATGTATATAATCCATGTTATTTTTATTCGGAAATCTGGACTTTAATAGCTGTCTTGCTGAGTTTAAATAGAATACATACTGTGCCTATTTAAATCTGCACAGATTTTTTTTTTGTAAATTGCAATTATGTATACATTGGAGGAATAACATCAGACAGTCCTCCTACTCTTAATGTAAACAAAGGCATTTGGCAAAGTAATTATTAACCATCTGAAACAAATCAGAGCTACTATTTGAAAGATTTAGATGGCGATGGAAACACATCAGATGTTGCAGTGCTCCCACGCTAAGGTGCCTGTCAGCATTTTCATTTCAGTACTCAGACTCACAACTAACTCTGTTCTTGTGAGTGTTAGGATTACTGAGGAGGAACTATCAGGACTGGGAAGGTCCACTGGTTTGTTAAATGGCAGCAAGGTCTCAGTGTAAGGAAGAACATGATGCAATATCGAGATACTGAAGCTGACATATCCGAGATAAACTAAACTGAATTTAGCTCTCATGAACCTCAATCACTACTTTTTTAAAGAAAAAAAAATGGCAATGAAAAGTAGCATTGAGAGAAGGCCAAAGTCAAGAACTTTGACTATATATGAGGAGTCAGTGGATCAACGGCTGGCAGCTGCAGTGATGACTAAATGGAACTTCAATTTCAGAGGAAGCAGACCTCTGAATACCAGTAGGGAGTAAAGAAAGGGAAGCCTTACCTTCCATGTCCTACAGGAAGGCCTTCCAGGGTCATCTGGTTCACCACTGTGTGAAACAGGATGCTGGACCAGGTAGTCCATTGGTCTGATTCAGCACAGCAGCAAAGGAAAAAAAAATGGTACATGCCAGGCTAATGTTAGGTAAACTTTTTTGTTTTTGTTGTTCTGACTCTTTGTGAGCCCATGGACCACATCATGCCAGGCCCTCCTGTCTTCCGTCATGCTCTGGAGTTTGCTTAATTTCATGTTCGTTGCATCTATAACACTGTCTAACCATCTCATCCTTTGCCATCCCCTTCTTCTTCTACCTTCAATCCCTCCCAGTATCAGGGTCTTCTCCAGTGAGTGCTCCCTTTTCATTTGGTGGCCAAAGTATTTGAGCTTCAGCTTCGGTGTCTGGCCTTCCAGGGAACAGTCAGGGTTGATTTCCCTTAGGATTAGGTAAACTTACTTCTACTTTATTTCTTACTAGAAGCAATGCTCATTGTATAGAAGGAATACAACAGGCCCTAGGAAGACAGCCCCCCCATTCCCTCACTTCCCCCCCTCCCCAGACCCCGGGGGCCGAGGGGCAATGCAAAGGCCCGGCACTGGCTTCATGCCCGGTGGCCTCCAGGCCACCTCCAACGCCCTCTGCCCCAGCTGTGTGCCGGCCCCTGTCCATGTGCAGGCAAGGCGGGTAACTGCAGTCAGGCTCAGCCATGTCCAGCAACCTCCGGGCCACCTCCACCGCCATCCACCACAGCGTCATGCCAGCCCCCGTCTGTTCGCAGACCAGGCAGGTACCTGCAGTCGGGCTTGGCCAACGATGCCCACTGTGGTGCCGGCAGAATCAGGCTTGGACTGAAGAGTAGCCGCCCACTGGAGCGCCTGTGCCAGGCACCAGCTGTGAGCAGACTGAGGCCAAGATCCTGGGTGGCACTCCAGTGGGTGGGACGACGGCAACACAGGCAGCCATGCAGCCAGTGGGTAGAGATACAGTTTGAGCGGCACACCAGTAGGCCAACTGATTCAGGAGCATGTTCAAGAGTCCACGACCAAAACAACTTTATATATAAGGAGATATTTCTTCTGGGCCAAAATTTACACAGTGATATTTCAAGTCAAAGAAGATTTCTTGACAAGGCCACAGATTCTCTATACCCCATGGTGGATCCTTCCCGTATCCTATCACTCCACTGAGCAGAGTTTGAAGCCTCTCTACAGCCTAAAGAGCCCCTCTTCCAACTTAAAAAGCTCTTGAGTTGGAGAAAGATTCCATAGGCTGGAGGAAGGTTACTTGGCTCTACCCCAGCATGAAAAACTTTCAAATGAATAATGCCTGAACAAACAAAATCACCATATTCCATTGCTTGTATGGGTCAACCAACCCTGTTCCATCCTGTTTCATATGGCAAACAGTTGCCCAGGATGGCCAAAAACAGGTCACAGAGGCCAAGGCCTTTTCCTGGTGTTGGTTCCTAGAACTGGTATCCAGAGGCTGAACACAGAGGTTCCCTTTAGTCAGCATGTTCCCTCTAAGCTGTGGAGTCTTGTGAGCAAAACTTCTGCTTTGTGAGTTACTGGCTTTAAAGTTGTGAGCCAGCGATTTGGCTACTGCAAAAATCAGTTTGCTCTGGAGCCATCCTTCCTGAGCTAAGACAAAAATCTGTGAGTTGGAGGCTAAAAAATTGTGAGCTAGCTCACACTAACTCAGCGTAGAGGGAACACTGATGGCTAGTAGCTACTGATGGACCTATCCTCTTTAGATCTTTCTAATCCATTGTTAAAGCCATTTGAGCTCATGGTCATCATCATGAGCCTGCTTCGGTGGGGAGGACAAGGTATCAATCAATCAAATAAGTAAATACATACATTTCCTGGCAGTTGGATAGATGGCTTCATTTTTGTGTTGTTTTAATTACATTGGTTGAGGACAAATCTAGTCAGGGAGAGAGAGATTGCAGTTTGCCACTTTAGTTTCCATCTTTTGATCAGTCCTACTGCCTATAAGCAATTTGGAACATGTGCATGATTCTTTTATTAAATTTGTAACCTGAATGCTAGATGTCTGGTTTCTGTACCCGGCTAATACCACATTTTGCTTCCAACCACATTACCAAAGACAGAAGAAGGGGAAGAGGCCACTTGACTCTCTTCTCTGAAATGGTGTCTGGTGGTACCCACTGGAGCCTGGCTGAGAGAGGTGGTGAATGCACTAAGGATGTAGATCTAGCACAATGCTCTGGAGGCTTAGAGGACTGGGGTCCCACTCCCACAGCCAGTTATAGGTAGGTGGCCGAAGAAAGGATTAATCTGGGAGAAGAAGGAAGTAGGCAAATTGTCAAGAAGTTACTTGGGGTGACCTGGACACTTTCAAACTCCCAAGAAGGAAGGAGCCCAGTGCCATGCAAAGACCAAGGTGAACCTTCAACAGTGATGGTGAGCCTGGAAGAGTGGAGTTTAGGGAAGGGAAGGACGTTGGTAGGGTATATGCTATGCAGTCCACTTTCCACAGCAGCCAGTTTTCCAGGATACGTGGAATAAATGTTTTTAATAAGTTGAACACAGAGTCATACCCATCTGCTGTGACCATCATGACAACCCCCCCAGATATAAGCCAATCCGGTGCCTTCCAACAATATTTATTGTTGTTTCCTGAAGAAAATATATGTACTACCTAATGCTCCAAGAAATCACTCAATTAACAAAGGAAGCAATTAACAAGGGGAAATATATATGGTTCTATTTATTTCTTGCAGATGTCTAAAAATGTGGCAGAAAGCAGGTTCCTGTTGTTGTCAAATATGTGAACATTGCAGCAAAACCTATATAATCACTTAACCAATTTCTCCATGTCTAAATGTAATGAATGCATTTATCTGTATGATTTATTTGAGGGAGGGGGAGGGTCATCTTATTAGTGGAAATAGTTTTATTGGTTTTATTTATAGCAAAAGTATTAACGTCAAACAGAAGTCATACATGTCCTGTATGCACTTTAAGTAATGTTCAGATTCATGGATCATTTTATCAGTGCTATGGAAATGATCCTTCTTCTACACCAGTCCCCCTCCCCTAATTTCGATTGCCCACCCTTCCCTCCTGCATGCTGGAGAAAGCAAAACTCTCATTTTGATCCACAGCATATGGGAGTGGAGGGCAATGGGATCAGAAGAAGGGACACCACATCACTTTTGGCACAGGGAAAAACAATACATCTTTCTGCCACATTTTCATCCTGCCCTTTATCTAAAGAATTCAAGGCAGCATACACATGTCCCCTGTCCTCCATTGTTCCTGACAACAGCCCAGTGATGTAGGTTACAACAATCCCTCCCGCTCAGCCTAAGTTCATCCAACGAGTTAAAGAGCTCAAAGGGGATTTGAACACCAGTCACTCCAGTTTTAGTCCAGTGTTTTAATCACTACATCATTAAGGCTGTCCAGCCCTTAGAAAATGAACGAATGAACGAATGAACGAATGAATTAATGAATAATTTTACTAACTGGCATTGCAGGTGCAATGATGTAACTTCTGGGGAATACCCAGAACCAATGGCGGTAGCTTTAAAAATCACTGGACAGTCAATGATAAAACCAAAGAGTTTCTGGCAATTCCTAGAGCTGCTGCCATCACTTCTGAGTATCTCTTGTGGGTATTCCCTGGAAGTGATGTCATCATATTCATGACGCCATCCTTGCACAACATGTCCTCACTTTCCACCCTCCCCGACTCCAAGTCTGGTAACTCTGTACCTCTGAGGATGCCAGTCACAGCTACTGGTGAAACGTCAGGTCCCACAATGCCAAGACCATGGCCATACAACCTGGAAAATCTATAACAGCTAATCAACAGTTTTTGTTCACCCAATTTATTTTTCTGTTATTGATTATCTCTGCTTCTTTTATCACTTCTCATCATGAAGGACATGTATGTATTTTACCTCAGTTTTATGCCATTTTATGGTCCTTCAGATATGGCCAACTTCTCCTGTACTGTCCAGTTAAGATCCTCTCCTCAAGCCCTCATCTCTGAGTCCCTGCCTGCAGGGGTGAGGTGGGTGGCAACCACAGGCCCCTCAGCTTTGGAATTGCTGCCCCTTGAGACTCACCTTACAGTTTTGGAAGCACCAGCTCCAACCTTTCAACTGAGAGATTCCATCTTTTTGACCAGTTTATACAGTCTGCTTCTGTTCTAGGAATATTGCTGAATATTATTTTATACTCAGTCTTATTTTTATGGCTTGATCATTACTGATAATATTATCCTGTTGTTTTAATGATTTTTTGGTATTGTTTTTACCTCAGAATCCAGTTCAAGCAGGTCTCTCTGGGAAAGTGGCCTATACATTTGGATTTGCATGCAACTTACATACCCAATAGAAAAATAATGTTGAAAAGCACATTAACAGGAAGCTTTGGTGTGTGTGGAAAGATAAGCTGGTGCAGAAATAAGGACTCACAGGTTTATTTCTCATGTGGGAGAATTAATAGGGATGCCAGCCTCCAAGTGGGACTTGCCAATCCCCAGGACTTACAGAGCACATTCAGACTATAGAGATATGTTCCCCTTGAGAAAATGGATGCTTTGGAGGATGGATTCTATGCCACTGTACCCCACCAAGATCCCTGTCCTCTCCAGGCTCCATCCTCAAATCTCCAGAAGTTTCCCAGCCTATATCTGGCAACCCTACCCCCCTCCCACCCTGGAGGCTGGGGGGGGGGACAGACCTGGCAACCCTAGGGACAAATGAAGAAACTATGATAAGTCAAATGAGCCAGACAACTTTCTAAGTCTGGTCTCATCCCTACATACAGACAAATGGCTGTCAGTCAATCCAATGGGGAAAACTTCAGGGTACCACAGTAGTGAGACCAAAGACTATCCCTGAAACTGAGCCTAGAGTTTCCATCCATGCAAAGCATTCTGTCAGCGTAACAGAAGATTCCTGCCTCCACCCTTCTGATGCAGCCCACTAACCCCCCCCCCAGCCATGCTGTTCAGTTTGCTAGAGAGGCAAACTGAGGCTCTGCAGCAGGAAGGAGAAATAGTCGAAAATTACCACACCATCAGTGGAAATTTAGTCTTGATCTAACCCAATGTTCAAGTATTAAGTAGTGAGACACTGACAAGCAGCAACAGAAAATATGGGGAGAATCCTGCAAGTCTACTTGTACATTGAGAGCGGAGCAATTTCTCTCTGCATTGTAAAGACACACACATCAAATTTGTCTTTAACTGCAGCTCAGCTCTCAAGGTTAAGTGTGCAATAATTCAAGAGTATATTTATGAAAGGTTAAAATGTCCATGTCAGTGTATACACTTCATTACTTTGCTAACATTAGGCAGAACAGTGGTGTGACAGTTCCCAGCATGGAACAACAAATACTGATAGGGGAAAAAAGAAACTGAATAAAACAAAATCTCTTTCCACCAAACGGAGGCAATGGGCCTTACTTCTTTTCTTATTCACTGTTTTCCCAGACTGAGAACATCTGGGAAAATCCAGCACTAAACAAACCTGAGTGGGACACACACCCAAGTGTCAAGATATAACTAGGATTCTTTTCTCTCTCTCTCTAATGCAACACATCCTGGAGAAAGTGTCTGACAGCTCAGCTTTTGCTAATGGAGCTTTTGCTGATGGAGCTGATGGAGCTGCGGTGGCTCAAGTGGTTAAGACGCTGAACTGCAGGCTGTGAAAGGTCAGTAGTTCAGCAGTTCGAGACCCGGGTGCCGCATGATGGAGTGAGCTCCCGTCTCTAGTTCCAGCTCCTGCCAACCTAGCAGTTCGAAAGCAAGAAATTGCAAGTAGATAAATAGGGACCACTTCGGTGGGAAGGTAACAGCATTCCGTGCGCCTTGGTGTTTAGTCATGCCGGCCACATGACCACGGAAACGTCTTCGGACAGCGCTGGCTTTTCGGCTTTGAAACGGAGATGAGCACCGCAACCCTAGAGTCGGATTCGACTGGCTTTCGAGCAAGGGAACCTTTACCTTTACCTTTTTACCATTACTGGACTCTGAAAGTCACTGTGGTATAGTGGTTGGGTTGCCAGCCTCCAGGTGGTGGCTGGAGATCTCCCACACTATTACAATTGATCTCCAGGCAACAGAGATCGGGTTACCTAGAGAGAATGGCAGCTTTGGAAAGTGGGCCCTATTGCATTTTACCTTGTTGAAGTCCCTCCTCTCCACCAACCCCACAGGCTCCACCCCCAAAATCTTCAGGTATTTTTCAACCTGGAGCTGACAACCATATGCAGTGGTTGGTTTTGGACTACTATCTGGGAGGCCTAGCTTCAAATCCTTACTCTGCCCATGGAAGCTTGCTCAGTGACCTTAAGGCCAGACACACACCCTCTGCCTAACCTAACCCCATGAATTTTTGTGAGGATAAAATAGAGGAAAGGAGAACAATGGAATCCATTTTGAGTCCCCATTGGGGAGAAAAGCAAACTATAAATGAAGGTTTGGGGTTTTTTTAAAGTAAGTTCAGTAAAGGGCAAGTAAGACCATCAAGGGACTGAATAACTTCCTGATAAGGGAAAGCTAAATGAGGTACAGTCAGTTTAGGCAAAAGAAGGGGAAGGGGGCATGGTATTAATTTATAAAACTCTTCACGGTGTGTAAAAAATGGAAAACTGGATTTCACCCCCCATAAAACCCCCTAGAATTTGGGGTTACATATGTAGTTGACTGAC
Source organism: Gekko japonicus (assembly GCF_001447785.1). Lineage (NCBI taxonomy): Eukaryota > Metazoa > Chordata > Lepidosauria > Squamata > Gekkonidae > Gekko > Gekko japonicus. Next base: position 203,593 of record NW_015170897.1, on the reverse strand, counting down.
AGAAGACACGAGACAGAAAAAAAGGAAGTTGTTCTTCTTGCCACACATAATTCACTAATGTGATTCACTGCCACCTGACATAGTGAAGGCCACTAGACTAGTGCCTAATCAGAAAACATGTCAGGGGTTTTAAGTATGGAATGTTTTGTTGACCCGAAAAGACCCTCCCCCAGAGCTGCTACTTGCACAGCTATACAAATAAACACAGGCTGATACATGACTGTATGTCTGCTTAACAGAGTAAAAAACAGCCCCAGGGTATCCTTTTAGGTCAATAAAACACTGTGTGGAGGGAAAGCTTAATCTCACATTCACCCTATTGTACAATTCTAATTTGAATCAAGTTCCTATAGACTGTATTTTAAAAAGAAAGACAGTAGCGTTGTCAGGCTTACCAAGAGGAAGAGGAAGGCCCAGGTGATATCACCAGCATAAACTCTTCACGGTGTGTAAAAAATGGAAATCTGGATTTCACCCCCCATAAACCCCCCTAGAATTTGGGGTTACATGTGTAGTTGACTGACAGAAGGCACGGGACAGAAAAAAAGGAAGTTGTTCTTCCTGCCACACATAATTCACTCATGTGATTCACTGCCACCTGACATAGGGAAGGCCACTAGTTAGGGCCTAATCAGAAAACATGTCAGGGGTTCTATGTATGGAGTGTTTTGTTGACCCGAAAAGACCCTCCCCCAGAGCTGCTACTTGCACAGCTATACAAATAAACACAGGCTGATACATGACTGTATGTCTGCTTAACAGAGTAAAAAACAGCCCCAGGGTATCCTTTTAGGTCAATAAAACACTGTGTGGAGGGAAAGCTTAATCTCACATTCACCCTATTGTACAATTCTAATTTGAATCAAGTTCCTATAGACTGTATTTTAAAAAGAAAGACAGTAGCGTTGTCAGGCTTACCAAGAGGAAGAGGAAGGCCCAGGTGATATCACCAGCATCACAGGAAGTGATGTCATCACACCAGTGACATCCAGTTGACGGTCTGGTATTTGGGCAAAAACTCTATGGTAGGAGCCATTTTTACCGTAGAGTTCCCCCCCCCAAATACCAGAGTGTCACAGCAGCATCACATATTGATATTGTCACTTCCTGTGCAATGCCAGTAATGTGGCCTAGCCCTTTCTCTTCCTCCTGGTAAGTCCCCCAATACCCTGTTGGCTGTCACCAGTCTGGCAACCCTAAAAAGAAGAAGGAGAAGGAGAAGAAGAGATTGGATTTATAACCCAGCCCCCACTACTTGAAGGAGTCTCAGAACAGCTTACAATCCCTTCCCTTCCCCTCCCCACAACAGACACCCTGTGAGGTAGGTGGGGCTGAGAGAGCTCTCCTGAGAAACTGCTCTTGAGAGAACAGCTCTGAAAGAACTTTTGACTAACCCAAGATCACACCAGCAACTGCATGTGGAGGAGTCAGGAATCAAACCCGGTTCTCCTAGATTAGAGTCCGTGCTCATAAGCACACTACACCAAACTGGCTCTCAGGCTAAAAAGACAAACAGAAGATCCATACAGAGAAACTGAGGACCCTCATCTGGTTTGACCATTAGATAACTTTAAAAAGGGACTATTTATTTATTTATTTCATAGATTTCTATGCCACCCTCTTCGCTGTGGCCGGCTCAGGGCGGCTCACAACATAGGTATAAATATACATTAAAACTACAATATAAACAACATTAAAATGTTTAAGTATACAACCGTAGTTACACATTCAAGGAAAAGTCCATCAGATGCTATTCGTCATAATGGTGAGATGGTCCTTCCATGCCTGGAAGAACTGCTCTGAACAATAAACTGGTAAAGGGGTGTGTGTGTGCACAGCAAGGCCAGGCAGTTCCCTTTGTTCTTGAAAGCATGCTGTTGGCCACTGTGAGGATGATCAAATGGATGGCCCTTTGCTCTGGACTTTCCTTAATAATGCTTTTTTATTATTCTAATAATGTTTGACAAATTTTCAGTTTTAATTAAAAATGCATTAAGGAAGGAGCTGGTTTGTTCTGCTACCTTAAAAAAAATCCTGTTCATGCATGATTAAAGGGGGGAAGGAACTGTACAGAAACACTTTAAAGTCGGAAGGAAGCAACAGGAAGATTGTTTTCTTGGTTTTATGGCTCAGTTATTTATTTCTTCCTTGTCTTTACTGCTCTGTTATTCCACTTGTAACATGCAACCTATTTCCGCAAGCTTTCTCCATCTTCTTTGCAAGAGTCTTACCAAATAAGTTCCAGATAAGTTATCAGATACACAGGTATAAGGAAGGGGACCTCCCACGCAAAAAATAT